>NW_026607667.1:0-100000 GCF_029499605.1 Hyla sarda
AAGATGTGGGCACCTTGGAGGCGATCAAAGAGTTCAGAGATGAGAGGTAGGGGGTAGCGGTTCTTTACCGTGATTTTATTAAGTCCGCGGTAATCAATACAAGGACGTAGGGAGCCATCTTTTTTGGACACAAAATAAAATCCAGCTCCGGCAGGAGAGGAGGACTTGCGGATAAACCCCTTTTTAAATTCTCCTGGATGTACTCCGACATGGCAAGAGTCTCAGGAGCAGACAGAGGATAGATTCTGCCCCGGGGTGGGGTAGTACCCGGGAGGAGGTCAATAGGACAGTCATAAGGCCTGTGAGGAGGCAAAGTCTCAGCTTGCTTTTTGCAAAAAACGTCAGAATAGTCCATATAAGCCTTAGGAAGACCGGATAGAGGGGGAACCACAGGGTCACGGCAAGGAGTACTGGGAACCGATTTAACACAGTCCTTGTGACAAGAAGTACCCCAGTTCTTGATCTCTCCTGTGGACCAATCAAGGGTTGGGGAATGGCGTTGAAGCCACGGTAATCCAAGAAGAATTTCAGAAGTGCAGTTGGAGAGGACCAAAAATTAAATTTTTTCGTGATGAGGTCCGATGCACATTAGGAGAGGTTCCGTGCGGTAACGCACGGTACAGTCCAATCTTTCATTGTTAACAGAGTTGATGTAGAGGGGTCTGGCGAGACTGGTCACCGGGATGTTGAACCTGTTGATGAGAGAGGCCAAAATAAAATTTCCTGCAGATCCGGAGTCCAAGAAGGCCATAGCAGAGAAGGAGAAGGTAGAGGAAGATATCCGCACAGGCACAGTAAGGCGTGGAGAAGCAGAGTAGACATCAAGAACTGTCTCATCTTTGTGCGGAGTCAGCATACGTCTTTCCAGGCGGGGAGGACGGATAGGACAATCCTTCAGGAAGTGTTCGGTACCGGCACAGTACAGGCATAGGTTCTCCATGCGGCGTCGTGTCCTCTCTTGAGGTGTCAAGCGAGACCGGTCAACTTGCATAGCCTCCACGGCGGGAGGCACAGGAACGGATTGCAGAGGACCAGAGGAGAGAGGAGCCGGGGAGAAAAAACGCCTCGTGCGAACAAAGTCCATATCCTGGCGGAGCTCCTGACGCCTTTCGGAAAAACGCATGTCAATGCGGGTGGCCAGATGAATGAGTTCATGTAGGCTAGCAGGGATTTCTCGTGCGGCCAGCACATCTTTAATGTTACTGGATAGGCCTTTTTTAAAGGTCGCGCAGAGGGCCTCATTATTCCAGGATAATTCGGAGGCAAGAGTACGGAATTGGATGGCGTACTGGCCAACAGAAGAATTACCCTGGACCAGGTTCAGCAGGGCAGTCTCAGCAGAAGAGGCTCGGGCAGGTTCCTCAAAGACACTTCGAATCTCCGTGAAGAAGGAGTGTACAGAGGCAGTGACAGGGTCATTGCGGTCCCAGAGCGGTGTGGCCCATGACAGAGCTTTCCCAGACAGAAGGCTGACCACGAAAGCCACCTTAGACCTTTCAGTTGGAAACTGGTCCGACATCATCTCCAAGTGCAGGGAACATTGTGAAAGAAAGCCACGGCAAAACTTAGAGTCCCCATCAAATTTATCCGGCAAGGTTAATCGTAAGCCGGAAGCGGCCACTCGCTGCGGAGGAGGTGCAGGAGCTGGCGGAGGAGATTATTGCTGGAGTTGTGGTAGTAGCTGCTGTAGCATCACGGTCAGTTGAGACAGCTGGTGACCTTGTTGCGCTATCTGTTGCGACTGCTGGGCGACTACCGTGGTGAGGTCGGCGACAACTGGCAGTGGGACTTCAGCGGGATCCATGGCCGGATCTACTGTCACGATTTGGCTGGCTGGAGGTGGATCCTCTGTGCCAGAGAGGGATTGGCGTGGACCGGTTCTATGTTGCTACTGGTATTCACCAGAGCCCGCCGCAAAGCGGGATGGTCTTGCAGCGGCGGTAGCAACCAGGTCGTATCCACCAGCAACGGCTCAACCTCTCTGGCTGCTGAAGATAGGCGCGGTACAAGGGAGTAGACAAGAGCAAGGTCGGACGTAGCAGAAGGTCAGAGCAGGCAGCAAGGATCGTAGTCAGGGGCAACGGCAAGAGGTCTGGAACACAGGCTAGGAACACACAAGGAAACGCTTTCACTAGGCACAATGGCAACAAGATCCGGCGAGGGAGTGCAGGGGAAGTGAGGTATAAGTAGGAAGTGCACAGGTGAGAATACTGATTAGGCCTGCTGCGCCAATCAGTGGCGCAGTGGTCCTTTAAATCGCAGAGACCCGGCGCGCGCGCGCCCTAAGGAGCGGGGCCGCGCGCGCCGGGACAACACAGACGGGGAACGGGTCAGGTACGGGAGCCGAGATGCGGATCGCGAGCGGGCGCGTCCCGCATCGCGAATCGCATCCCGGCTGGGAGTAATATCGCAGCGCACCCGGTCAGCAGGTCTGACCGGGGCGCTGCGAATGAGAGAACGCTGCGAGCGCTCCGGGGAGGAGCGGGGACCCGGAGCGCTCGGCGTAACACACACAGTGTAGGGTCCGTCCCAAGGGACGGTCCAAGCTATTTGACCGCCTGTGGAGACAAATTTGCGAGCTAAGTGCCTCACTATCTCATAGTTTCACATTTGCATCTATTACACCATATCTGTATAGTCTCCATGTTTTATCTGCATATTCATGTTTCATCTATATCTTTGTGCTGGCAGTGTGCTGCTGTATTCTTCTGTTGCTGTATATCTATCTATCTCATCTATCTATCTATCTCATATCTATCTATCTCATATCTATCTATCTCATATCTATCTATCTATCTATCTATCTATCTCATATCTATCTCATCTATCTATCTATCTCATATCTATCTATCTCATATCTATCTATCTCATATCTATCTATCTCATATCTATCTATCTCATATCTATCTATCTATCTATCTATCTATCTCATATATATCTATCTCATATCTATCTATCTCATATATATCTCATATCTATCTATCTCATATCTATCTATCTATCTCATATCTATCTATCTATCTCATATCTATCTATCTCATATCTATCCATCTCATATATATCTATCTATCTCATATCTATCTATCTCATATATATCTATCTCATATCTATCTATCTCATATCTATCTATCTCATATATATCATATCTATCTATCTATCTATCTATCTCATATATATCTATCTATCTCATATCTATCTCATATCTATATTTCCCCCTTACATAAGGATTGTTGTTGTCAGAATGAACAATCTTAATCCCCAGAGACTTTTTTCAAGGTCATATGGATAAAATCCGGCTTTCTACAAATAATTCGGGCTGGATGTTATGTCACCGTGTAAATCCAGAATCATCTTAGAGTCCACGTGACCTGAAGGGCGAAAAAAACGATGGATGAGAAAGATGTGAGGGAAGGATCAGTGAATGACTGTATAGGTGCAGTGTGATCAATATATGACTGTATAGGTGCAGTGTGATCAATATATGACTGTATAGGTGCAGTGTGATCAGTAGGTGACTGTATAGGTGCAGTGTGATCAGTAGATGACTGTATATGTGCAGTGTGATCAGTAGGTGACTGTATAGGTGCAGTGTGATCAGTAGGTGACTGTATAGGTGCAGTGTGATCAGTAGGTGACTGTATATGTGCAGTGTGATCAGTAGATGACTGTATAGGTGTAGTGTGATCAGTAGATGACTGTATAGGTGCAGTGTGATCAGTAGGTGACTTTATAGGTGCAGTGTGATCAATATATGACTGTATAGGTGCAGTGTGATCAGTAGATGACTGTATAGGTGCAGTGTGATCAGTAGATGACTGTATAGGTGCAGTGTGATCAGTAGATGACTGTATAGGTGCAGTGTGATCAGTAGATGACTGTATAGGTGCAGTGAGATCAGTAGATGACTGTATAGGTGCAGTGAGATCAGTAGATGACTGTATAGGTGCAGTGTGATCAGTAGATGACTGTATAGGTGCAGTGTGATCAGTAGATGACTGTATAGGTGCAGTGTGATCAGTAGATTACTGTATAGGTGCAGTGTGATCAGTAGATTACTGTATAGGTGCAGTGTGATCAGTAGATGACTGTATAGGTGTAGTGTGATCAGTAGGCGACTGTATAGGTGCAGTGTGATCAGTAGGTGACTGTATAGGTGCAGTGTCATCAGTAGGTGACTGTATAGGTGCAGTGTGATCAGTAGATGACTGTATATGTGCAGTGTGATCAGTAGGTGACTGTATAGGTGCAGTGTGATCAGTAGGTGACTGTATAGGTGTAGTGTGATCAGTAGATGACTGTATATGTGCAGTGTGATCAGTAGATGACTGTATAGGTGTAGTGTGATCAGTAGATGACTGTATAGGTGCAGTGTGATCAGTAGATGACTGTATAGGTGCAGTGTGATCAGTAGATGACTGTATAGGTGCAGTGTGATCAGTAGGTGACTTTATAGGTGCAGTGTGATCAATATATGACTGTATAGGTGCAGTGTGATCAGTAGATGACTGTATAGGTGCAGTGTGATCAGTAGATGACTGTATATGTGCAGTGTGATCAGTAGGCGACTGTATAGGTGCAGTGTGATCAGTAGGTGACTGTATATGTGCAGTGTGATCAGTAGATGACTGTATAGGTGCAGTGTGATCAGTAGATGACTGTATAGGTGCAGTGTGATCAGTAGGTGACTGTATAGGTGCAGTGTGATCAGTAGGTGACTGTATATGTGCAGTGTGATCAGTAGATGACTGTATAGGTGTAGTGTGATCAGTAGATGACTGTATAGGTGCAGTGTGATCAGTAGGTGACTTTATAGGTGCAGTGTGATCAATATATGACTGTATAGGTGCAGTGTGATCAGTAGATGACTGTATAGGTGCAGTGTGATCAGTAGATGACTGTATAGGTGCAGTGTGATCAGTAGATGACTGTATAGGTGCAGTGTGATCAGTAGATGACTGTATAGGTGCAGTGAGATCAGTAGATGACTGTATAGGTGCAGTGAGATCAGTAGATGACTGTATAGGTGCAGTGTGATCAGTAGATGACTGTATAGGTGCAGTGTGATCAGTAGATTACTGTATAGGTGCAGTGTGATCAGTAGATGACTGTATAGGTGCAGTGTGATCAGTAGATGACTGTATAGGTGCAGTGTGATCAGTAGATGACTGTATAGGTGCAGTGAGATCAGTAGATGACTGTATAGGTGTAGTGTGATCAGTAGATGACTGTATAGGTGTAGTGTGATCAGTAGATGACTGTATAGGTGCAGTGTGATCAGTAGGTGACTGTATAGGTGCAGTGTGATTAGTAGGTGACTGTAATGGGGGGCAGTGTGATCGTGGCCGTCATACCGGGTCGGTCCTGGCGGATAATTACAGCCGGGACCCTGGACTAATAGTGTGCGGCACCGCTCGTTGTGCCGCATGCTATTAACCCTTTAGACGCGGTGTACAAAGATGACTGCCACGTCTAAAATGAAAGTGAATGCTTCCTGGCAGCTCAGTCAGGCTGATCGGGACCATCGCGGTGAAATCGCTAGAATGCGAGCGGAGGTCCCCTCACTTGCCTCCGTCGTGACTGATCGGCGATTGATTGCTCAAGCCTGGATTTCAGGCATTGAGCAATCGACCGCCGATAACACTGATCTTTGCCGTGTCAATGCACGGCAGTGATCTGTGTATGAGATCAGTGTGTTCAGTGTAATAGCCACCAGGGGGAGATATAACACCGCAAAAAAAAGTGTAAAATAAAAAGTTAATAAAGATCATTTAACCCCATTCCCTAATAAAAGTAAGAATCACCCCCCTTTTCCCATTTAAAAAAAAAAAACTGTGTAACTAAAAATAAACATGTGGTATCACTGCGTGGGTAAATGTCCAAACTATAAAAATATATCCTTTATTATACCGCACGGTCAATGGCATACACGCGAAAAAATTCCAATGTCCAAAATACGTATTTTTGGTCACTTTTTATATCATGAAAAAATCTATAAAAAGCGATCAAAAAGTCTGATCAATCTAAAAATGGTACCGCAAAAAATTTCAGAACACAGCGCAAAAAAATTTGCACTCATACTGTCCCGTACGTGGAAAAATAAAAAAGTTATATGGGTCAGAAGATAACAATTTTAAAAGTATAAATTTTCCTGCATATAGTACAACAATATCCAACCTATATAAGTAGGGGATCCTTTTAACCGTATGGACCTACAGAATAAAGAGAGTGTGTCATTTTTACTGAAACAGAAGCCCCCAAAAGTTACAAAATGGTATTATTTTTTCCATTCTGTCGCACAATGAATTTTTTTTCTGTTTCGGATATTTTGGTAAAATGACTAATGTCACTTGGTTTCGAAACAATAAGCCATTATATGGAATTTTAGGGGAAAAATTGGAAAAATCCTGCGTCCTTAAGGGGTTAAGGGTGCTGTGTGATTAGTATAAGACAGTATGGATGCTGTGTGCGCTTTGATTAGTATATAACAGTATGGGTGCTGTGTGCGGTGTGATTAGTATATAACAGTATGGGCGCTGTGTGCGGTGTGATTAGTATATAACAGTATGGGAGCTGTGTGCGGTGTGATCAGTATATAACAGTATGGGCGCTGTGTGCGGTGTGATTAGTATATAACAGTATGGGTGCTGTGTGCGGTGTGATTAGTATATAACTTCATGGGTGCTGTGTGCGGTGTGATTAGTATATAACAGTATGGGTGCTGTCTGCGGTGTGATTAGTATATAACAGTATGGGCGCTGTGTGCGGTGTGATTAGTATATAACAGTATGGGCGCTGTGTGCGGTGTGATTAGTATATAACAGTATGGGTGCTGTGTGCGGTGTGATCAGTATATAACAGTATGGGTGCTGTGTGCGGTGTGATCAGTATATAACAGTATGGGCGCTGTGTGCGGTGTGATTAGTATATAACAGTATGGGCGCTGTGTGCGGTGTGATTAGTATATAACAGTATGGGTGCTGTGTGCGGTGTGATTAGTATATAACAGTATGGGCGCTGTGTGCGGTGTGATTAGTATATAACAGTATGGGAGCTGTGTGCGGTGTGATTAGTATATAACAGTATGGGTGCTGTGTGCGGTGTGATTAGTATATAACAGTATGGGAGCTGTGTGCGGTGTGATTAGTATATAACAGTATGGGCGCTGTGTGCGGTGTGATTAGTGTATAACAGTATGGGTGCTGTGTGCGGTGTGATTAGTATATAACAGTATGGGTGCTGTGTGCGGTGTGATTAGTATATAACAGTATGGGCGCTGTGTGCGGTGTGATTAGTATATAACAGTATGGGCGCTGTGTGCGCTTTGATTAGTATATAACAGTATGGGTGCTGTGTGCGGTGTGATTAGTATATAACAGTATGGGCGCTGTGTGCGGTGTGATTAGTATATAACAGTATGGGAGCTGTGTGCGGTGTGATCAGTATATAACAGTATGGGCGCTGTGTGCGGTGTGATTAGTATATAACAGTATGGGTGCTGTGTGCGGTGTGATTAGTATATAACTTCATGGGTGCTGTGTGCGGTGTGATTAGTATATAACAGTATGGGTGCTGTCTGCGGTGTGATTAGTATATAACAGTATGGGCGCTGTGTGCGGTGTGATTAGTATATAACAGTATGGGCGCTGTGTGCGGTGTGATTAGTATATAACAGTATGGGTGCTGTGTGCGGTGTGATCAGTATATAACAGTATGGGTGCTGTGTGCGGTGTGATCAGTATATAACAGTATGGGCGCTGTGTGCGGTGTGATTAGTATATAACAGTATGGGCGCTGTGTGCGGTGTGATTAGTATATAACAGTATGGGTGCTGTGTGCGGTGTGATTAGTATATAACAGTATGGGCGCTGTGTGCGGTGTGATTAGTATATAACAGTATGGGAGCTGTGTGCGGTGTGATTAGTATATAACAGTATGGGTGCTGTGTGCGGTGTGATTAGTATATAACAGTATGGGAGCTGTGTGCGGTGTGATTAGTATATAACAGTATGGGCGCTGTGTGCGGTGTGATTAGTATATAACAGTATGGGTGCTGTGTGCGGTGTGATTAGTATATAACAGTATGGGTGCTGTGTGCGGTGTGATTAGTATATAACAGTATGGGTGCTGTGTGCGGTGTTATTAGTATATAACAGTATGAGCACTCTGTGCGGTGTGATTAGTATATAACAGTATGGGCGCTGTGTGCGGTGTGATTAGTATATAACAGTATGGGTGCTGTGTGCGGTGTGATTAGTATATAACAGTATGGGTGCTGTGTGCGGTGTGATTAGTATATAACAGTATGGGCGCTCTGTGCGGTGTGATTAGTACATGACTGTATGGGCGCTGTGTGCGGTGTGATTAGTATATAACAGTATGGGAGGTGTGTGCGGTGTGATTAGTATATAACAGTATGGGAGGTGTGCGGTGTGATTAGTATATGACTGTATGGGTGCGGTGTGATTAGCATATAACAGTATGGGCGCTCTGTGCGGTGTGATTAGTATATAACAGTATGGGTGCTCTGTGCGGTGTGATTAGTATATGACAGTATGGGTGCTGTGTGCGGTGTGATTAGTATATAACAGTATGGGTGCTGTGTGCGGTGTGATCAGTATATGACTGTATGGGCGCTCTGTGCGGTGTGATTAGTATATGACTGTATGGGCGCTGTGTGCGGTGTGATTAGTATATAACAGTATGGGAGGTGTGCGGTGTGATTAGTATATGACTGTATGGGTGCGGTGTGATTAGAATATAACAGTATGGGCGCTCTGTGCGGTGTGATTAGTATATAACAGTATGGGCGCTCTGTGCGGTGTGATTAGTATATAACAGTATGGGCATGTGTGCGGTGTGATTAGTATATAACAGTATGGGTGCTGTGTGCGGTGTGATTAGTATATAACAGTATGGGCACTGTGTGCGGTGTGATTAGTATATAACAGTATGGGTGCTGTGTGCGGTGTGATTAGTATATAACAGTATGGGTGCTGTGTGCGGTGTGATTAGTATATAACAGTATGGGCGCTCTGTGCAGTGTGATTAGTATATGACTGTATGGGCGCTGTGTGCGGTGTGATTAGTATATAACAGTATGGGAGGTGTGTGCGGTGTGATTAGTATATAACAGTATGGGTGCTGTGTGCGGTGTGATTAGTATATAACAGTATGGGCGCTGTGTGCGGTGTGATTAGCATATAACAGTATGGGCGCTCTGTGCGGTGTGATTAGTATATAACAGTATGGGTGCTCTGTGCGGTGTGATTAGTATATGACTGTATGGGCGCTGTGTGCGGTGTGATCAGTATATAACAGTATGGGCGCTGTGTGCGGTGTGATTAGTATATAACAGTATGGGTGCTGTCTGCGGTGTGATTAGTATATAACAGTATGGGGGCTGTGTGCGGTGTGATTAGTATATAACAGTATGGGCGCTGTGTGCGGTGTGATCAGTATATAACAGTATGGGCGCTGTGTGCGGTGTGATTAGTATATAACAGTATGGGTGCTGTCTGCGGTGTGATTAGAATATAACAGTATGGGTGCTGTGTGCGGTGTGATTAGTATATAACAGTATGGGTGCTCTGTGCGGTGTGATTAGTATATAACAGTATGGGCGCTGTGTGCGGTGTGATTAGTATATAACAGTATGGGTGCTGTGTGCGGTGTGATTAGTATATAACAGTATGGGCGCTCTGTGCGGTGTGATTAGTATATGACTGTATGGGCGCTGTGTGCGGTGTGATTAGTATATAACAGTATGGGTGCTGTGTGCGGTGTGATTAGTATATGACTGTATGGGCGCTGTGTGCGGTGTGATTAGTATATAACAGTATGGGCGCTCTGTGCGGTGTGATTAGTATATGACTGTATGGGCGCTGTGTGCGGTGTGATTAGTATATAACAGTATGGGTGCTGTGTGCGGTGTGATTAGTATATAACAGTATGGGTGCTCTGTGCGGTGTGATTAGTATATGACTGTATGGGTGCTCTGTGCGGTGTGATTAGTATATAACAGTATGGGCGCTGTGTGCGGTGTGATTAGTATATAACAGTATGGGTGCTGTGTGCGGTGTGATTAGTATATAACAGTATGGGCGCTCTGTGCGGTGTGATTAGTATATGACTGTATGGGCGCTGTGTGCGGTGTGATTAGTATATAACAGTATGGGAGGTGTGCGGTGTGATTAGTATATGACTGTATGGGTGCGGTGTGATTAGAAAATAACAGTATGGGCGCTCTATGCGGTGTGATTAGTATATAACAGTATGGGCGCTCTGTGCGGTGTGATTAGTATATAACAGTATGGGCGCTCTGTGCGGTGTGATTAGTATATGACTGTATGGGCGCTGTGTGCGGTGTGATTAGTATATAACAGTATGGGTGCTGTGTGCGGTGTGATTAGTATATAACAGTATGGGTGCTCTGTGCGGTGTGATTAGTATATGACTGTATGGGTGCTCTGTGCGGTGTGATTAGTATATAACAGTATGGGCGCTGTGTGCGGTGTGATTAGTATATAACAGTATGGGTGCTGTGTGCGGTGTGATTAGTATATAACAGTATGGGCGCTCTGTGCGGTGTGATTAGTATATGACTGTATGGGCGCTGTGTGCGGTGTGATTAGTATATAACAGTATGGGAGGTGTGCGGTGTGATTAGTATATGACTGTATGGGTGCGGTGTGATTAGAAAATAACAGTATGGGCGCTCTATGCGGTGTGATTAGTATATAACAGTATGGGCGCTCTGTGCGGTGTGATTAGTATATAACAGTATGGGCGCTCTGTGCGGTGTGATTAGTATATGACTGTATGGGCGCTGTGTGCGGTGTGATTAGTATATAACAGTATGGGTGCTGTGTGCATTGTCTTTAGAGTGTGACTAAATCTTCGTCTTTGTGATTTTTTGCAGTTTTCTTATTTTTTGTTATGTTTTTACATAAAGGGGCAGGGCTTAGTCTTCATCGATTTTTTTGTCTTTGTCGTCTGCACTGGTTTTCTTCCTACGTGCCCTAGAATGTTGTTTGTTCCGTGTCTTTTCCATCAGTTATTATGTCACGTTTCCTTTTCTGTCATCGGTGTTTGTGCAGACATGCAGTGCGGGTTTCACTGATGACAACCATACTTCCTTTGTATCATCGGTTCTAGGGCTGACCTAGGGCATGGGCGGAGCTTCCTGGTGTCAGTTTGCTAGCAGCAAGACCCAGCAGAGAAGCAGGAATAATGACATCACAAAGCTCCGCCCATGCTTCACGGCGTCCCCATTACGAAAATAATGGAGGAAGATAGCAGAAGAACCAGGGCATGGAACAAGTATGGTTGTCACGAGTGTCACATGAACCCTCCTCCCTCCCCCCCCCTGGCCTGTACTGTAGCAACAGGTCAGTGTCCCCCCCCCCCCCCCACACATTCATGACAGATTTGCTTTAGATTTGACAAAGAAACCCGGCCAGAAAAACTGCGCAAATGAAAAGAGAAATTTTTGCCTATTTTCACCAAAATAGATTTATGCGTTTCTGGTCCCATCAACCCTTAGTCATCTTCTACAATCAATGTGACCACTTGTGATCGATGCAGTGCAGGGGGGTACACGGGCTGCACCTGGCGGGGGGGGTACACGGGCTGCACATGGTGGGGGGGTACACGGGCCGCACATGGCATGGGGGGTTTACAGGCTGCACATGGCGGGGGTACACGGGCCGCACCTGGCTTGGGGGGTTTACGGGCTGCACATGGCAGGGGTACATGGGCCGCACCTGGCTTGGGGGGTTTACGGGCTGCACATGGCGGGGGTACACGGTTGAGTATTGCTCCTTTTTTATTTTAACACATTTACTAGTGTTAGTAGATGTCACGATGCCGGCTGGCAGGTAGTGGATCCTCTGTGCCAGAGAGGGATTGGCGTGGACCGTGCTAGTGGATCGGTTCTAAGTCACTACTGGTTTTCACCAGAGCCCGCCGCAAAGCGGGATGGTCTTGCTGCGGCGGTAGTGACCAGGTCGTATCCACTAGCAACGGCTCAACCTCTCTGGCTGCTGAAGATAGGCGCGGTACAAGGGAGTAGACAGAAGCAAGGTCGGACGTAGCAGAAGGTCGGGGCAGGCAGCAAGGATCGTAGTCAGGGGCAACGGCAGGAGGTCTGGAACACAGGCTAGGAACACACAAGGAAACGCTTTCACTGGCACGATGGCAACAAGATCCGGCAAGGAAGTGTAGGGGAAGTGAGGTAATATAGGGAAGTGCACAGGTGATCAGACTAATTGGAACCACTGCGCCAATCAGCGGCGCAGTGGCCCTTTAAATCGCAAAAACCCGGCGCGCGCGCCCTAGGGAGCGGGGCCGCGCGCGCCGGGACAGGACCGACGGAGAGCGAGTCAGGTACGGGAGCCGGGGTGCGCATCGCGAGCGGGCGCTACCCGCATCGCGAATCGCATCCCGGCTGGAGGCGGTATCGCAGCGCCCCGGGTCAGTGGATCTGACCGGAGCGCTGCAGTGAGGAGAGTGTAGCGAGCGCTCCGGGGAGGAGCGGGGACCCGGAGCGCTCGGCGTAACAGTACCCCCCCCCTTGGGTCTCCCCCTCTTCTTAGAGCCTGAGAACCTGAGGAGCAGACTTTTGTCTAGGATATTGTCCTCAGGTTCCCAGGATCTCTCTTCTGGACCACAACCCTCCCAATCCACTAAAAAAAAGGTTTTCCCTCTGACCTTTTTGGATGCCAGAATCTCTTTGACGGAGAAGATGTCCGAGGAGCCGGAAACAGGAGTGGGAGGAACAGATTTGGGAGAGAAACGGTTGATGATAAGTGGTTTAAGAAGAGAAACGTGAAAGGCATTAGGAATACGAAGAGAAGGAGGAAGAAGAAGTTTGTAAGAGACAGGATTAATCTGGCACAAAATTTTGAAAGGACCAAGATAGCGTGGTCCCAACTTGTAGCTAGGGACACGGAAGCGGACATATTTAGCGGAGAGCCATACCTTGTCTCCAGGGGAAAAAATGGGAGGAGCTCTTCTTTTCTTATCCGCGAACTTCTTCATGCGTGATGAAGCCTGTAAGAGAGAATTTTGGGTCTCTCTCCATATGATGGAAAGGTCACGAGAAATTTCATCCACAGCGGGCAGACCAGAGGGCAAGGGGGTAGGGAGGGGGGGAAGAGGGTGACGGCCGTACACCACGAAAAATGGGGATTTGGAGGAAGATTCAGAGACTCTGAAGTTATACGAGAATTCGGCCCATGGTAGAAGATCTGCCCAGTCATCCTGGCGGGAGGAAACAAAATGTCGTAAATAATCACCCAAGACCTGGTTAATTCTTTCTACTTGTCCATTGGATTGAGGATGATATGCAGAAGAAAAATTTAATTTAATCTTGAGTTGTTTACAGAGAGCCCTCCAGAATTTAGACACGAATTGGACGCCTCTATCCGAGACGATCTGCGTAGGCAACCCGTGAAGACGAAAAATGTGTACAAAAAATTGTTTAGCCAACTGAGGCGCTGAAGGAAGACCAGGAAGAGGGATGAAATGTGCCATTTTGGAGAATCGATCAACGACCACCCAAATAACAGTGTTGCCACGGGAAGGGGGTAAGTCAGTAATAAAATCCATACCAATCAGAGACCAAGGCTGTTCGGGGACAGGCAGAGGATGAAGAAAACCAGCGGGCTTCTGGCGAGGAGTCTTATCCCGGGCACAGATAGTGCAGGCTCGCACAAAGTCCACAACATCCGTCTCCAGAGTCGGCCACCAATAGAAGCGAGAGATGAGTTGCACAGATTTCTTGATGCCCGCATGACCTGCGAGATGGGAGGAGTGACCCCATTTGAGGATTCCGAGGCGTTGGCGTGGAGAAACAAAGGTCTTTCCTGGAGGAGTTTGCCTGATGGAGGCTGGAGAAGTGGAAATCAGGCAGTCAGGAGGAATGATGTGTTGCGGAGAGAGTTCAATTTCAGAAGCATCCGAGGAACGAGAGAGAGCATCGGCCCTAATGTTCTTATCGGCAGGCCGAAAGTGAATTTCAAAATTAAATCGGGCAAAGAACAGAGACCACCTGGCCTGGCGAGGATTCAGCCGTTGGGCAGACTGGAGGTAGGAGAGGTTCTTGTGATCGGTGTAAATAATAACTGGAAACCTTGATCCCTCCAGCAGATGCCTCCATTCCTCAAGTGCTAATTTAATGGCTAGAAGCTCTCGATCCCCGATGGAGTAGTTCCTCTCCGCCGGAGAGAAGGTCCTAGAAAAAAAACCACAAGTAACAGCATGCCCGGAAGAATTTTTTTGTAGAAGGACAGCTCCAGCTCCCACTGAGGAGGCATCAACCTCCAATAGGAAGGGTTTGGATGGGTCAGGTCTGGAGAGCACGGGAGCCGAAGAAAAGGCAGACTTGAGCCGTTTAAAGGCGTCTTCCGCTTGAGGAGGCCAAGACTTGGGATCGGCATTTTTTTTGGTTAAAGCCACGATAGGAGCCACAACGGTAGAAAAATGTGGAATAAATTGCCTGTAATAATTGGCGAACCCCAAAAAACGTTGGATAGCACGGAGTCCGGAGGGGCGTGGCCAATCTAAGACGGCAGAGAGTTTGTCTGGATCCATTTGTAGTCCCTGGCCAGAGACCAAGTATCCTAGGAAAGGAAGAGATTGGCATTCAAACAGACATTTCTCTATTTTGGCATAGAGTTGATTGTCACGAAGTCTCTGAAGAACCATACGGACATGCTGGCGGTGTTCTTCTAGATTGGCAGAAAAAATCAGGATATCGTCCAGATATACAACAACACAGGAGTATAAGAGATCACGAAAAATTTCATTAACAAAGTCTTGGAAGACGGCAGGGGCGTTGCACAGGCCAAAGGGCATGACCAGATACTCAAAGTGTCCATCTCTGGTGTTAAATGCCGTTTTCCACTCGTCCCCCTCTCTGATGCGGATGAGATTATAAGCACCTCTTAAGTCCAGTTTGGTAAAGATGTGGGCACCTTGGAGGCTATCAAAGAGTTCAGAGATGAGGGGTAGGGGGTAGCGGTTCTTAACCGTGATTTTATTAAGACCGCGGTAGTCAATGCAAGGACGTAGGGAGCCATCTTTTTTGGACACAAAGAAAAATCCGGCTCCGGCAGGAGAGGAGGATTTACGGATAAAGCCCTTTTTTAAATTTTCCTGGACGTATTCAGACATGGCAAGAGTCTCTGGGGCGGACAGAGGATAAATTCTGCCCCGGGGTGGAGTAGTGCCCGGGAGGAGGTCGATAGGACAATCATAAGGCCTGTGAGGAGGTAGAGTCTCAGCTTGTTTTTTGCAAAAAACATCCGCAAAGTCCATATAGGCCTTAGGGAGGCCGGTTACAGGAGGAACCACAGAGTCACGGCAAGGGTTACTGGGAACCGGTTTTAGGCAGTCCTTGGAACAAGAGGGCCCCCAACTCTTGATCTCCCCAGTGGACCAATCCAGGGTTGGGGAATGAAGTTGAAGCCAGGGAAGTCCAAGGAGAATTTCAGAAGTGCAATTGGGGAGGACCAAAAGTTCAATCCTCTCGTGATGAGATCCGATGCACATTAGAAGGGGCTCCGTGCGGAAACGTATGGTACAGTCCAATCTTTCATTGTTTACACAATTGATGTAGAGGGGTCTGGCTAGACTGGTCACTGGGATGTTGAACCTGTTGACGAGAGAGGCCAAAATAAAATTTCCTGCAGATCCGGAGTCCAAGAAGGCCATAGTAGAGAAGGAGAAGGCAGAGGCAGATATCCGCACAGGCACAGTAAGACGTGGAGAAGCAGAGTTGACATCAAGGACTGTCTCACCTTTGTGCGGAGTCAGCGTACGTCTTTCCAGGCGGGGAGGACGGATAGGACAATCCTTCAGGAAGTGTTCGGTACTAGCACAGTACAGGCAGAGATTCTCCATGCGGCGTCGTGTCCTCTCTTGAGGTGTCAGGCGAGACCGGTCGACCTGCATAGCCTCCACGGCGGGAGGCACAGGAACAGATTGCAGGGGACCAGAGGAGAGAGGAGCCGGGGAGAAGAAACGCCTCGTGCGAACAGAGTCCATATCCTGGCGGAGCTCCTGACGCCTTTCGGAAAAACGCATGTCAATGCGAGTGGCTAGGTGAATGAGTTCATGTAGATTAGCAGGGATTTCTCGTGCGGCCAGAACATCTTTAATGTTGCTGGATAGGCCTTTTTTAAAGGTCGCGCAGAGGGCCTCATTATTCCAGGATAATTCTGAAGCAAGAGTACGGAATTGTACGGCATACTCGCCAAAGGAAGAATTACCCTGGACCAGGTTCAACAGGGCAGTCTCAGCAGAAGAGGCTCGGGCAGGTTCCTCAAAGACACTTCGGATTTCCGAGAAGAAGGAGTGTACAGAGGCAGTGACGGGGTCATTGCGGTCCCAGAGCGGTGTGGCCCAAGACAGGGCTTTTCCAGACAGAAGGCTGACTACGAAAGCCACCTTAGACCTTTCAGTGGGAAACTGGTCCGACATCATCTCCAAGTGCAGGGAACATTGGGAAAGAAAGCCACGGCAAAACTTAGAGTCCCCATCAAATTTATCCGGCAAGGATAGGCGTATCCCAGGAGCGGCCACTCGCTGCGGAGGAGGTGCAGGAGCTGGCGGAGGAGATGGTTGCTGAAGCTGTGGTAGTAACTGCTGTAGCATAACGGTCAGTTGAGACAGCTGTTGGCCTTGTTGCGCTATCTGTTGTGACTGCTGGGCGACCACCGTGGTGAGGTCAGCGACAACTGGCAGAGGAACTTCAGCGGGATCCATGGCCGGATCTACTGTCACGATGCCGGCTGGCAGGTAGTGGATCCTCTGTGCCAGAGAGGGATTGGCGTGGACCGTGCTAGTGGATCGGTTCTAAGTCACTACTGGTTTTCACCAGAGCCCGCCGCAAAGCGGGATGGTCTTGCTGCGGCGGTAGTGACCAGGTCGTACCCACTAGCAACGGCTCAACCTCTCTGGCTGCTGAAGATAGGCGCGGTACAAGGGAGTAGACAGAAGCAAGGTCGGACGTAGCAGAAGGTCGGGGCAGGCAGCAAGGATCGTAGTCAGGGGCAACGGCAGGAGGTCTGGAACACAGGCTAGGAACACACAAGGAAACGCTTTCACTGGCACGATGGCAACAAGATCCGGCAAGGAAGTGCAGGGGAAGTGAGGTAATATAGGGAAGTGCACAGGTGATCAGACTAATTGGAACCACTGCGCCAATCAGCGGCGCAGTGGCCCTTTAAATCGCAAAGACCCGGCGCGCGCGCGCCCTAGGGAGCGGGGCCGCGCGCGCCGGGACAGGACCGACGGAGAGCGAGTCAGGTACGGGAGCCGGGGTGCGCATCGCGTCCCGGCTGGAGGCGGTATCGCAGCGCCCCGGGTCAGTGGATCTGACCGGAGCGCTGCAGTGAGGAGAGTGTAGCGAGCGCTCCGGGGAGGAGCGGGGACCCGGAGCGCTCGGCGTAACAGTAGATTTAAAGTGGTATCCCAATAGGGGATAAGTGTTAGATCATGGGGGAGGGGTCCAACCACTGGGCCCACTGTGATCTGCAGAACGGGCTCCTTGTTCTATAAAGAGTGGTGTCTGGGGTATCCGCGTCTCTCCTCCAATCATTGACTATGGATCGGCCAAAGATCACCGAGCGTTGGATTCTGGCGAGTTGTTACTTCAATTAAGACAAAATAACTCGGAATCTTCCCTTAAAATGGAGCCGCACCGGCTATACACAGGGCCCTGTGCACCCTCCCTCCCTGTGCCCCCTCCCTGTGCACCCTCCCTCCCTGTGCCCCCTCCCTCCCTGTGCCCCTTCCCTCCCTGTGTTCCCTCCCTCCCTCCCTGTACCCCCTCCCGCCCTCCCTGTGCACCCTCCCTCCCTGTGCACCCTCCCTCCCTGTGCTCCCTCCCTCCCTGTGCTCCCTCCCTCCCTGTGCCCCCTCCCTCCCTCCCTGTGCCCCCTCCCTCCCTGTGCTCCCTCCCTATGCCTCCTCCCTCCCACCCTGTGCACCCTCCCTCCTTCCCTGTGCTCCCTCCCTGTGCTCCCTCCCTATGCCCCCTCCCTCCCTCCCTGTGCCCCCTCCCTCCCTGTGCTCCCTCCCTGTGCCCCCTCCCTCCCTGTGCTCCCTCCCTATGCCCCCTCCCTCCCTCCCTGTGCACCCTCCCTCCCTCCCTGTGCTCCCTCCCTCCCTGTGCTCCCTCCCTCCCTGTGCCCCCTCTCTCCCTGTGCTCCCTCTCTCCCTGTGCTCCCTCCCTCCCTGTGCCCCCTCCCTGTGCCCCCTCCCTCCCTGTGCTCCCTCTCTCCCTGTGCTCCCTCCCTCCCTGTGCCCCCTCCCTCTCTCCCTGTACCTCCTCCCTCCTCCCTCCCTGTACTCCCTCCCTGTGCTCCCTCCCTCCCTGTGCCCCCTCCCTCCCTGTGCTCCCTCCCTCCCTGTGCCCCCTCCCTGTGCCCCCTCCCTCCCTGTGCTCCCACCCTGTGAACCCTCCCTCCCTCCCTGTGCACCCTCCCTCCCTGTGCCCCCTCCCTCCCTGTGCTCCCTTCCTCCCTGTGCTCCCTCCCTCCCTGTGTTCCCTCCCTCCCTGTTCCCCCTCCCTCCCTGTGCTCCCTCCCTCCCTGCGCACCCTCCCTCCCTGTGCCCCCTCCCTCTCTCCCTGTGCTCCCTCCCTCCATGTGCCCCCTCCCTCCCTGTGCTCCCTCCCTCCCTGCACACCCTCCCTCCCTGTGCACCCTCCCTCCCTGTGCCCCCTCCCTCCCTGTGCATCCTCCCTCCCTGTACTCCCTCCCTGTGCTCCCTCCCTCCCTGTGCTCCCTCCCTCCATGTGCTCCCTCCCTGTGCTCCCTCCCTCCCTGCACACCCTCCCTCCCTGTGCACCCTCCCTCCCTGTGCCCCCTCCCTCCCTCTGCTCCCTCCCTCCATGTGCTCCCTCCCTGTGCTCCCTCCCTCCCTGTGCTCCCTCCCTCCCTGTGTTCCCTCCCTCCCTGTGCCCCCTCCCTCCCTGTGCTCCCTCCCTCCCTGTGCACCCTCCTTCCCTGTGCCCCCACCCTCCCTCCCTGTTCTCCCTCGCTCCCTGTGCTCCCTCGCTCCCTGTGCTCCCTCCCTCCCTCCCTGTGCCCCCTCCCTCCCTCCCTGTGCCCCCTCCCTCCCTGTGCTCCCTCCCTCCCTGTGCCCCCTCCCTCCCTGAGCCCCCTCCCTCTCTCCCTGTGCTCCCTCCTTGTGCGCCCTCCCTCCCTGTGCCCCCTCCCTCCCTCCCTGTGCCCCCTCCCTCCCTTCTTGTGCCCCCTCCCTCCCTGTGCTCCCTCCCTCCCTGTGCCCCCTCCCTTCCTCCCTCCCTGTGCCCGCTCCCTCCCTCCCTGTGCTCCCTCCCTCCCTGTGCCCCCTCTCTCCCTCCCTGTGCTCCCTTCCTGTACTCCCTCCCTCCCTGTGCACCCTTTTTTCCCTCCAGAGTACCCCTTTAAGCATTTGAGCCTGGACCATCCATACAGCTATAAGAGGAGGTTCAATGGATTTGTTCTCATAAAAACCCCATCCTCTATGTCCATCACCAGGAGGTCTGGAAGAACCCATGGAAGATAATAATATGGAGCCCCCTCCCCCAATAATATTGAGCTCCCTGTAATAATATGGAGCCCCCCATAATATTATGGAGCCCCCCACCTAATAATATGGAGCTCCCCCTAATAAAATGGAGCTCCCACCCTAATAATACGGAGCTCCCCCCACCTAATAATATGGCGCTCCCCCACCTAATAATATGGAGCTCCCCTTAATAATATGGAGCTCCCCCCTAATAATATGGAGCTCCCCCCCTAATAATATGGAGCTCCCCCCTAATAATATGGAGCTCCCCACCTAATAATATGGAGCTCCCCCCCCCAATAATATGGAGCTCCCCTTAATAATATGGAGCTCCCCACCTAATAATATGGAGCTCCCCCATAAAATAATATGGAGCTCCCCCACAATATAATATGGAGCTCCCCCTAATAATATGGAGCTCCCCACCTAATAATATGGAGCTCCCCACCTAATAATATGGAGCTTCCCCCCAATAATATGGAGCTCCCCTTAATAATATGGAGCTCCCCCACCTAATAATATGGAGCTCCCCCACATAATAATATGGAGTCCCCCCTAATAATATGGAGCTCCCCCTAATAATATGGAGCTCCCCCACCTAATAATATGGAGATCCCCTAATATGGAGCTCCCCCACCTAATAATATGGAGCTCCCCCCTGATAATATGGAGCCCCCCACATATTAATACGGAGCCCCCCAATAATATGGAGCTCCCCCACCTAATATGGAGCCCCCCAATAATATGGAGCCTCCCACCTAATAATATGGAGCTCCCCCCACCTAATAATATTGAGCTCCCCCTAATAATATGGAGCTCCCCCACCTAATAATATGGAGCTCCCCCCTAATAATATGGAGCCCCCCCTAATAATACGGAGCCCCCCTAATAATATGGAGCTCCCCCTAATAATATGGAGCTCCCCACCTAATAATATGGAGCTCCCCCCTAATAATATGGAGCTCCCCCACCTAATAATATGGAGCCCCCCCCACCTAATAATATGGAGCTCCCCCACCTAATAATATGGAGCCCCCCACCTAATAATATGGAGCCCCCAATAATATGGAGCCCCTAATAATATGGAGCCCCCCCACCTAATAATATGGAGCCCCCCCACCTAATAATATGGAGCCCCCCAATAATATGGAGCTCCCCCTAATAATATGGAGCCCCCCTAATAATATGGAGTCCCCCAATAATATGAAGCCCCCCACCTAATAATATGGAGCCCCCATCTAATAGTATGGAGCTCCCCCCTAATAATATGGAGCCCCCCACCTAATAATATCGAGCTCCCCCACCTAATAATATGGAGCCCCCACCTAATAGTATGGAGCTCCCCCCTAATAATATGGAGCTCCCCCAATAATATGGAGCCCCCACCTAATAATATGGAGCTCCCCCACCTAATAATATGGAGCTCCCCCAATAATATGGAGCTACCCCACCTAAAATGGAGCTATCCCACCTAATAATATTGAACCCCCAATAATATGAAGCCCCCTTCCCAATAATATAGAACCCCCCAATAATATGGAGCTCCCCCACCTAATATGTAGCTTCCTCCACCTAATAATATGGAGTCCCCCAATAATATGGAGCCCCCATCTAATAATATGGAGCCCCCCACCTAATAATATGGAGCTCCCCCCTAATAATATGGAGCTCCCCCTAATAATATGGAGCTCCCCCATATTAATATGCAGCTCCCCCAATAATATAGAGCTCTCCCATAATAATATGGAGCTCAATCACCCAATAGTATGGAACTCCCCCTAATAATATGGAGCCCCCCACCTAATAATATGGAGCTCCCCCACCTAATAATATGGAGCCCCCCAATAGTATGGACCTATCCCTAATAATATGGAGCCCCCCACATAATATGGAGCTCCCCCTAATAATATGGAGCCCCCCAATAGTATGGACTGCCCCCTAATAATATGGAGCCCCCACCTAATAGTATGGAGCTCCCCCTGATAATATGGAGCTCCCCCTTAATAATATGGAGCTCCCCCAATAATATTGAGCTTTCACTAATAATATGGAGCTCCCCCATCTAATAATATGGAGCTCCCCCAATAATATGGAGCTACCCCACCTAATAATATTGAACCCCCCAATAATATGAAGCCCCCTTCCCAATAATATGGAGCCCCCCAATAATATGGAGCTCCCCCACCTAATATGTAGCTTCCTCCACCTAATAATATGGAGTCCCTCAATAATATGGAGTCCCCCAATAATATGGAGCCCCCCATCTAATAATATGGAGCCCCCCCACCTAATAATATGGAGCTCCCCCTAATAATATGGAGCCCCCCCCCCATAATAATATGGAGCTCCCCCCAATAATATGAAGCTCCCCCATAATAATATGGAGCTCAACCACCTAATAATATGGAGCCCCCCAATAGTATGGACCTCCCCCTAATAATATGGAGCCCCCCCTAATAATATGGAGCTCCCCCTAATAATATGAAGCTCCCCCCAATAATATGGAGCTCCCCACCTAATAACATGGAGCCCCCCAATAGTATGGACCTCCCCCTAATAATATGAGGTCCCCCACTTACTTATATGTAGCCCCCAATAATATGGAGCCCCCAACCTAATAATATGGAGCTCCTCCTAATAACATGGAGCTCCCTCCAATAATATGGAGCTCCCCCTAATAATATGGAGCTCCCCCAATAATTTGGAGCTCCCCCACCTAATATTGAGCTCCCCCTCCCAATAATATGGAGCCCCCCCACCTAATAATATGGAGCCCCCACCTAATAATATGGAGCCCCCACCTAATCATATGGAGCTCCCGCCTAATAATATGGAGCCCCACCTAATAATATGGAGCTCCCCCTAATAATATGGAGCTCCCCCACCTATTAATATGGAGCTCCCCTAATAGCTAACATGGAGCTCCCCCCAATAATATGGAGCCCCCATCTAATAGTATGGAGCCCCCATCTAATAGTATGGAGCCCTCCCCCTAATCATATGTAGCTCCCCCCCCAATAATATGGAGCTCCCCCTAATAATATGGAGCTCACCACCTAATAATATGGAGCTCCCCCACCTAATAATATGGAGCCCCCCAATAGTATGGACCTCCCCCTAATAATATGGAGTCCCCCACTTACTTATATGGAGCCCCCAATAATATGAAGCCCCCCACCTACTAATATGGAGCTCACCCTAATAACATGGAGCTCCCTCCAATAATATGGAGCTCCCTCCAATAATATGGAGCTCCCCCAATAATATGGAGCTCCCCCCCACCTAATATGGAGCTCCCCCACCTAATAATATGGAGCCCCCACTTAATAGTATGGAGCTCCCCCTCCCAAAAATATGGAGCCCCCCACCTAATAATATGGAGCTCCCCCAATAATATGGAGCTCCCCCCACCTAATATGGAGCTCCCCCACCTAATAATATGGAGCCCCCACTTAATAGTACGGAGCTCCCCCTCCTAATAATATGGAGCTCCCCCAATAATGAGCCCCTACCTAATAATATGGAGCTCCCCCCAATAATAAGGAGCCCCCACCTAATAATATGGAGCTCCCCCTAATAATATGGAGCCCACACTTAATATTATGGAGTTCCCCCTCCCAATAATATTGAGCCCCCCCACCTAATAATATGGAGCCCCCACTCATCATATGGAGCTCCCCCCAATAATATGGAGCTCCCCCTAATAATGGAGCTCCCCCACCTGATAATATGGAGTCCCCCCAATAATATGGAGCTCTCCCCACCTGATAATATGGAGCCCCCCCCAATAATATTGAGCTCCCCCTCCCAATAATATGGAGCCCCCCCACCTAATAATATGGAGCCCCCACCTAATAATATGGAGCTCCCCCCTAATAATATGGAGCCCCCTAATAATATGGAGCCCCACCTAATAATATCGAGCTCCCCACCTAATAATATGGAGCTCCCCCACCTAATAATATGGAGCTCCCCCCTAATAATATGGAGCTCCCCACTAATAACTAACATGGAGCTCCCCCTAATAATATGGAGCTCCCCCTAATAATATGGAGCCCCCCCCTAATAATATGGAGCCCCCCCAATAATATGGAGCTCCCCCAATAATATGGAGCCCCCATCCAATAGTATGGAGCCCCCCCTAATCTTATAGAGCTCCCCCCCAATAATATGGAGCTCCCCTCTAATAATATGGAGCTCCCCCTAATAATATGGAGTTCCCCCTAATAATATGGAGCTCCCCACCTAATAATATGGAGCTCCCCCCTAATAATATGGAGCTCCCCCCTAATAATATGGAGCTCCCCCACCTAATAATATAGCGCTCCCCCCCTAATAATATGGAGCTCCCCACCTAATAATACGGAGCTCCCCACCTAATAAAATGGAACTCCCCACCTAATAATATGGAGCTCCCCCTAATAATATGGAGCTCCCCACCTAATAATATGGAGCTCCCCCAATAATATGGAGCTCCCCCCCTAATAATATGGAGCCCCCCAATAATATGGAGCTCCCCCCAATAATATGGAGCCCCCATCTAATAGTATGGAGCCCTTCCCCTAATCATATGGAGCTCCCCCCCCAATAATATGGAGCTCCCCTCTAATAATATGGAGCTCCCCCTAATAATATGGAGCTCCCCTCTAATAATATGGAGCTCCCCCTAATAATATGGAGCTCCCCACCTAATAATATGGAGCTCCCCCTAATAATATGGAGTTCCCCCTAATAATATGGAGCTCCCCACCTAATAATATGGAGCTCCCCCCTAATAATATGGAGCTCCCCCTAATAATATGGAGCTCCCCCCTAATAATATGGAGCTCCCCCACCTAATAATATAGCACTCCCCACCTAATAATATGGAGCTCCCCACCTAATAATATGGAGCTCCCCACCTAATAATATGGAGCTCCCCACCTAATAATATGGAGCTCCCCCTAATAATATGGAGCTCCCCACCTAATAATATGGAGCTCCCCCCCTAATAATATGGAGCTCCCCACCTAATAATATGGAGCTCCCCCTAATAATATGGAGCTCCCCCACCTAATAATATAGCGCTCCCCACCTAATAATATGGAGCTCCCCACCTAATAATATGGAGCTCCCCACCTAATAATATGGAGCTCCCCCTAATAATATGGAGCTCCCCACCTAATAATATGGAGCTCCCCCAATAATATGGAGCTCCCCCTAATAATATGGAGCCCCCCCAATAACATGGAGCCCCCATCTAATAGTATGGAGCCCTTCCCCTAATCATATGGAGCTCCCCCCCAATAATATGGAGCTCCCCTCTAATAATATGGAACTCCCCCTAATAATATGGAGCTCCCCCTAATAATATGGAGCTCCCCCTAATAATATGGAGCTCCCCACCTAATAATGTGGAGCTCCCCCCTAATAATATGGAGCCCCCCAATAATATGGAGCTCCCCCCAATAATATGGAGCCCCCATCTAATAGTATGGAGCCCTTCCCCTAATCATATGGAGCTCCCCCCCCCAATAATATGAAGCTCCCCTCTAATAATATGGAGCTCCCCCTAATAATATGGAGCTCCCCTCTAATAATATGGAGCTCCCCCTAATAATATGGAGCTCCCCACCTAATAATATGGAGCTCCCCACCTAATAATATGGAGCTCCCCCCTAATAATATGGAGCTCCCCAACTAATAATATGGAGCTCCCCCCTAATAATATGGAGCTCCCCACCTAATAATATGGAGCTCCCCACCTAATAATATGGAGCTCCCCACCCAATAATATGGAGCTCCCCCACCTAATAATATAGCGCTCCCCACCTAATAATATGGAGCTCCCCACCTAATAATATGGAGCTCCCCCCTAATAATATGGAGCTCCCCACCTAATAATATGGAGCTCCCCCTAATAAAATGGAGCTCCCCCACCTGATAATGTGGAGTCCTCCCAATAATATGGAGCTCTCCCCACCTGATAATATGGAGCCCCCCCAATAATATTGAGCTCCCCCTCCCAATAATATGGAGCCCCCCACCTAATAATATGGAGCCCCCACCTAATAATATGGAGCTCCCCCCTAATAATATGGAGCCCCACCTAATAATATGGAGCTCCCCCTAATAACTAACATGGAGCTCCCCCTAATAATATGGAGCTCCCCCCAATAATATGGAGCCACCTAATAATATGGAGCTCCCCACCTAATAATATGGAGCTCCCCACTAATAATATGGAGCCCCCCAATAATATGGAGCTCCCCCCAATAATATGGAGCCCCCATCTAATAGTATGGAGCCCTTCCCCTAATCATATGGAGCTCCCCCCCCAAAATAATATGAAGCTCCCCTCTAATAATATGGAGCTCCCCCTAATAATATGGAGCTCCCCTCTAATAATATGGAGCTCCCCATCTAATAATATGGAGCTCCCCCCTAATAATATGGAGCTCCCCAACTAATAATATGGAGCTCCCCCCTAATAATATGGAGCTCCCCACCTAATAATATGGAGCTCCCCACCTAATAATATGGAGCTCCCCACCCAATAATATGGAGCTCCCCCACCTAATAATATAGCGCTCCCCACCTAATAATATGGAGCTCCCCACCTAATAATATGGAGCTCCCCCTAATAATATGGAGCTCCCCACCTAATAATATGGAGCTCCCCCTAATAAAATGGAGCTCCCCCACCTGATAATGTGGAGTCCTCCCAATAATATGGAGCTCTCCCCACCTGATAATATGGAGCCCCCCCAATAATATTGAGCTCCCCCTCCCAATAATATGGAGCCCCCCACCTAATAATATGGAGCCCCCACCTAATAATATGGAGCTCCCCCCTAATAATATGGAGCCCCCTAATAATATGGAGCCCCACCTAATAATATGGAGCTCCCCCTAATAACTAACATGGAGCTCCCCCTAATAATATGGAGCTCCCCCCAATAATATGGAACCCCATCCAATAGTATGGAGCCCCCCCCCCTAATCTTATAGAGCTCCCCACCTAATAATATGGAGCTCCCCTCTAATAATATGGAGCTCCCCTCCCCCTAATAATATGGAGCTCCCCTCTAATAATATGGAGCTCCCCCTAATAATATGGAGCTCCCCACCTAATAATATGGAGCTCCCCCCTAATAATATGGAGCTCCCCCCTAATAATATGGAGCTCCCCCACCTAATAATATAGCACTCCCCACCTAATAATATGGAGCTCCCCCTAATAATATGGAGCCCCCTAATAATATGGAGCCCCACCTAATAATATGGAGCTCCCCCTAATAATGTGGAGCTCCCCCCACCTAATAATATGGAGCTCCCCAATAATATGGAGCTCCCCCCTAATAACTAACATGGAGCTCCCCCTAATAATATGGAGCTCCCCCTAATATGGAGCTCCCCCCTAATAACATGGAGCTCCCCCCTAATAATATTGAGCTCCCCCCTAATAATATGGAGCCCCCCCAATAATATGGAGCTCCCCCCAATAATATGGAGCCCCCATCCAATAGTATGGAGCCCCCCCTAATCTTATAGAGATCCCCCAATAATATGGAGCTCCCCTCTAATAATATGGAGCTCCTCCTAATAATATGGAGCTCCCCTCTAATAATATGGAGCTCCCCCTAATAATATGGAGCTCCCCTCTAATAATATGGAGCTCCTCCTAATAATATGGAGCTCCCCACCTAATAATATGGAGCTCCCCCTAATAATATGGAGCTCCCCCTAATAATATGGAGCTCCCCACCTAATAATATGGAGCTCCCCACCTAATAATATGGAGCTCCCCCCTAATATGGAGCTCCCCCCTAATAATATGGAGCTCCCCCCTAATAATATGGAGCTCCCCCACCTAATAATATAGCGCTCCCCACCTAATAATATAGCGCTCCCCACCTAATAATATGGAGCTCCCCACCTAATAATATGGAGCTTCCCACCTAATAATATGGAGCTCCCCACCTAATAATATGGAGCTCCCCCCTAATAATATGGAGCTCCCCACCTAATAATATGGAGCTCCCCCCTAATAATATGGAGCTCCCCCCTAATAATATGGAGCTCCCCCACCTAATAATATAGCGCTCCCCACCTAATAATATGGAGCTCCCCCTAATAATATGGAGCCCCCCCAATAATATGGAGCTCCCCCCAATAATATGGAGCCCCCATCTAATAGTATGGAGCCCTTCCCCTAATCATATGGAGCTCCCCCCCAATAATATGGAGCTCCCCTCTAATAATATGGAGCTCCCCCTAATAATATGGAGCTCCCCTCTAATAATATGTAGCTCCCCCTAATAATGTGGAGCTCCCCACCTAATAATATGGAGCTCCCCACCTAATAATATGAAGCTCCCCACCTAATAATATGGAGCTCCCCCTAATAATATGGAGCTCCCCACCTAATAATATGGAGCCCCCCCAATAATATGGAGCTCCCCCCTAATAATATGGAGCCCCCCCAATAAAATGGAGCTCCCACCCTAATAATACGGAGCTCCCCCCACCTAATAATATGGCGCTCCCCCACCTAATAATATGGAGCTTCCCTTAATAATATGGAGCTCCCCTCTAATAATATGGAGCTCCCCCTAATAATATGGAGCTCCCCACCTAAGAATATGGAGCTCCCCCCTAATAATATGGAGCTCCCCCCCTAATAATATGGAGCTCCCCACCTAATAATATGGAGCTCCCCACCTAATAATATGAAGCTCCCCACCTAATAATATGGAGCTCCCCCTAATAATATGGAGCTCCCCACCTAATAATATGGAGCCCCCCCAATAATATGGAGCTCCCCCCTAATAATATGGAGCCCCCCCAATAAAATGGAGCTCCCCCCCTAATAATACGGAGCTCCCCCCACCTAATAATATGGCGCTCCCCCACCTAATAATATGGAGCTCCCCTCTAATAATATGGAGCTCCCCCTAATAATATGGAGCTCCCCACCTAAGAATATGGAGCTCCCCCCTAATAATATGGAGCTCCCCCCCTAAGAATATGGAGCTCCCCACCTAATAATATGGAGCTCCCCACCTAATAATATGGAGCTCCCCCCTAATAATATGGAGCCCCCTAATAATATGGAGCTCCCCACCTAATAATATGGAGCTCCCCCCTAATAATATGGAGCCCCCTAATAATATGGAGCTCCCCACCTAATAATATGGAGCTCCCTCCTAATAATATGGAGCTCCCCCACCTAATAATATAGCGCTCCCCACCTAATAATATGGAGCTCCCCGCCTAATAATATGGAGCTCCCCGCCTAATAATATGGAGCTCCTCCCCTAATAATATGGAGCTCCCCACAATAATATGGAGCTCCCCACCTAATAATATGGAGCTCCCCCTAATAATATGGAGCTCCCCACCTAATAATATGGAGCTCCCCCTAATAATATGGAGCTCTCCCCTAATAATATGGAGCCCCCCCACCTAATAATATGGAGCTCCCCACCTAATAATATGGAGCTCCCCCTAATAATATGGAGCTTTCCCCTAATAATATGGAGCTCCCCACCTAATAATATGGAGCTCCCCCTAATAATATGGAGCTCCCCCCTAATAATATGGAGCTCTCCCCTAATAATATGGAGCTCCCCACCTAATAATATGGAGCTCCCCCTAATAATATGGAGCTCCCCCCTAATAATATGGAGCTCCCCCTAATAATATGGAGCTCTCCCCTAATAATATGGAGCCCCCCCACCTAATAATATGGAGCTTCCCACCTAATAATATGGAGCTCCCCACCTAATAATATGGAGCTCTCCCCTAATAATATGGAGCTCCCCACCTAATAATATGGAGCTCCCCCTAATAATATGGAGCTCCCCCCTAATAATATGGAGCTCCCCCTAATAATATGGAGCTCCCCACTAATAATATGGAGCCCCCCAATAATATGGAGCTCCCCCCAATAATATGGAGCCCCCATCTAATAGTATGGAGCCCTTCCCCTAATCATATGGAGCTCCCCCCCCCCAATAATATGAAGCTCCCCTCTAATAATATGGAGCTCCCCCTAATAATATGGAGCTCCCCTCTAATAATATGGAGCTCCCCATCTAATAATATGGAGCTCCCCCCTAATAATATGGAGCTCCCCAACTAATAATATGGAGCTCCCCCCTAATAATATGGAGCTCCCCACCTAATAATATGGAGCTCCCCACCTAATAATATGGAGCTCCCCACCCAATAATATGGAGCTCCCCCACCTAATAATATAGCGCTCCCCACCTAATAATATGGAGCTCCCCACCTAATAATATGGAGCTCCCCCTAATAATATGGAGCTCCCCACCTAATAATATGGAGCTCCCCCTAATAAAATGGAGCTCCCCCACCTGATAATGTGGAGTCCTCCCAATAATATGGAGCTCTCCCCACCTGATAATATGGAGCCCCCCCAATAATATTGAGCTCCCCCTCCCAATAATATGGAGCCCCCCACCTAATAATATGGAGCCCCCACCTAATAATATGGAGCTCCCCCCTAATAATATGGAGCCCCCTAATAATATGGAGCCCCACCTAATAATATGGAGCTCCCCCTAATAACTAACATGGAGCTCCCCCTAATAATATGGAGCTCCCCCCAATAATATGGAACCCCATCCAATAGTATGGAGCCCCCCCCCCTAATCTTATAGAGCTCCCCACCTAATAATATGGAGCTCCCCTCTAATAATATGGAGCTCCCCCTAATAATATGGAGCTCCCCTCTAATAATATGGAGCTCCCCCTAATAATATGGAGCTCCCCACCTAATAATATGGAGCTCCCCCCTAATAATATGGAGCTCCCCCCTAATAATATGGAGCTCCCCCACCTAATAATATAGCACTCCCCACCTAATAATATGGAGCTCCCCCTAATAATATGGAGCCCCCTAATAATATGGAGCCCCACCTAATAATATGGAGCTCCCCCTAATAATGTGGAGCTCCCCCCACCTAATAATATGGAGCTCCCCAATAATATGGAGCTCCCCCCTAATAACTAACATGGAGCTCCCCCTAATAATATGGAGCTCCCCCTAATATGGAGCTCCCCCCTAATAACATGGAGCTCCCCCCTAATAATATTGAGCTCCCCCCTAATAATATGGAGCCCCCCCAATAATATGGAGCTCCCCCCAATAATATGGAGCCCCCATCCAATAGTATGGAGCCCCCCCTAATCTTATAGAGATCCCCCAATAATATGGAGCTCCCCTCTAATAATATGGAGCTCCTCCTAATAATATGGAGCTCCCCTCTAATAATATGGAGCTCCCCCTAATAATATGGAGCTCCCCTCTAATAATATGGAGCTCCTCCTAATAATATGGAGCTCCCCACCTAATAATATGGAGCTCCCCCTAATAATATGGAGCTCCCCCTAATAATATGGAGCTCCCCACCTAATAATATGGAGCTCCCCACCTAATAATATGGAGCTCCCCCCTAATATGGAGCTCCCCCCTAATAATATGGAGCTCCCCCCTAATAATATGGAGCTCCCCCACCTAATAATATAGCGCTCCCCACCTAATAATATAGCGCTCCCCACCTAATAATATGGAGCTCCCCACCTAATAATATGGAGCTTCCCACCTAATAATATGGAGCTCCCCACCTAATAATATGGAGCTCCCCCCTAATAATATGGAGCTCCCCACCTAATAATATGGAGCTCCCCCCTAATAATATGGAGCTCCCCCCTAATAATATGGAGCTCCCCCACCTAATAATATAGCGCTCCCCACCTAATAATATGGAGCTCCCCCTAATAATATGGAGCCCCCCCAATAATATGGAGCTCCCCCCAATAATATGGAGCCCCCATCTAATAGTATGGAGCCCTTCCCCTAATCATATGGAGCTCCCCCCCAATAATATGGAGCTCCCCTCTAATAATATGGAGCTCCCCCTAATAATATGGAGCTCCCCTCTAATAATATGTAGCTCCCCCTAATAATGTGGAGCTCCCCACCTAATAATATGGAGCTCCCCACCTAATAATATGAAGCTCCCCACCTAATAATATGGAGCTCCCCCTAATAATATGGAGCTCCCCACCTAATAATATGGAGCCCCCCCAATAATATGGAGCTCCCCCCTAATAATATGGAGCCCCCCCAATAAAATGGAGCTCCCACCCTAATAATACGGAGCTCCCCCCACCTAATAATATGGCGCTCCCCCACCTAATAATATGGAGCTTCCCTTAATAATATGGAGCTCCCCTCTAATAATATGGAGCTCCCCCTAATAATATGGAGCTCCCCACCTAAGAATATGGAGCTCCCCCCTAATAATATGGAGCTCCCCCCCTAATAATATGGAGCTCCCCACCTAATAATATGGAGCTCCCCACCTAATAATATGAAGCTCCCCACCTAATAATATGGAGCTCCCCCTAATAATATGGAGCTCCCCACCTAATAATATGGAGCCCCCCCAATAATATGGAGCTCCCCCCTAATAATATGGAGCCCCCCCAATAAAATGGAGCTCCCCCCCTAATAATACGGAGCTCCCCCCACCTAATAATATGGCGCTCCCCCACCTAATAATATGGAGCTCCCCTCTAATAATATGGAGCTCCCCCTAATAATATGGAGCTCCCCACCTAAGAATATGGAGCTCCCCCCTAATAATATGGAGCTCCCCCCCTAAGAATATGGAGCTCCCCACCTAATAATATGGAGCTCCCCACCTAATAATATGGAGCTCCCCCCTAATAATATGGAGCCCCCTAATAATATGGAGCTCCCCACCTAATAATATGGAGCTCCCCCCTAATAATATGGAGCCCCCTAATAATATGGAGCTCCCCACCTAATAATATGGAGCTCCCTCCTAATAATATGGAGCTCCCCCACCTAATAATATAGCGCTCCCCACCTAATAATATGGAGCTCCCCGCCTAATAATATGGAGCTCCCCGCCTAATAATATGGAGCTCCCCCCCTAATAATATGGAGCTCCCCACAATAATATGGAGCTCCCCACCTAATAATATGGAGCTCCCCCTAATAATATGGAGCTCCCCACCTAATAATATGGAGCTCCCCCTAATAATATGGAGCTCTCCCCTAATAATATGGAGCCCCCCCACCTAATAATATGGAGCTCCCCACCTAATAATATGGAGCTCCCCCTAATAATATGGAGCTTTCCCCTAATAATATGGAGCTCCCCACCTAATAATATGGAGCTCCCCCTAATAATATGGAGCTCCCCCCTAATAATATGGAGCTCTCCCCTAATAATATGGAGCTCCCCACCTAATAATATGGAGCTCCCCCTAATAATATGGAGCTCCCCCCTAATAATATGGAGCTCCCCCTAATAATATGGAGCTCTCCCCTAATAATATGGAGCCCCCCCACCTAATAATATGGAGCTTCCCACCTAATAATATGGAGCTCCCCACCTAATAATATGGAGCTCCCCCTAATAATATGGAGCTCCCCCCTAATAATATGGAGCTCCCCACCTAATAATATGGAGCTCCCACCTAATAATATGGAGCTCCCCCCTAATAATATGGAGCTCCCCCACCTAATAATATGGAGCTCCCCCTAATAATATGGAGCTCCCCCACCTAATAATATAGCGCTCCCCACCTAATAATATGGAGCTCCCCCCTAATAATATGGAGCCCCCCAATAATATGGAGCTCACCCCACCTAATAATATGAAGCCCCCTCCCAATAATATGGAGCTCTCCCTCACAATAATATGGAGCCCCCGGGGTCATGTGGGGTGAAGAAATATATCACATGGAGAACGATGGTGAATGCATCCTAGACTTCTCTTCCCCTGTCATGTGCCATGGATGGTCCTGAGAAGAAGTCTATGATGTCCCAGTCTGGTTTCTGAGTTCTATCTGGTGAATAACCGTAACCGGCCATAACCATAACCAGCCATCACCGGCCATAACCTTAACCGGCCATGACAGTAACCGGCCATAACCATAACCAGCCATCACCGGCCATGACCGTAACCGACCATAACAATAACTGGCCATAACCGTAACCAGTCATCACCGGCCATAACCGTAACCAGCCATCAACAGCCATAACCGTAACCGGCCAGAACCGTAACCAGCCATCACCGCCCATTACCGTAACCAGCCATAACCGGCCAAAACCGTAAGCAGCCATAACTGTAACCAGCCATCACCGGCCATAACCAGCCATCACCGGCCATTACCGTAACCAGCCATGACAATAACCGGCCATCACCGGCCATAACAATAACTGGCCATAACCGTAACCAGCCATCACCGGCCATAACCGTAACCAGCCATCACCGGCCATTACCATAACCAGCCATCACCGTAATCAGCCGTAACCGGCCATAACCGTAACCAGCCATCACCGGTCATAACCGTAACCAGCCATCACCGGCCATAACCGTAACCGGCCATAACAATAACCGGCCATAACCGTAACCAGCTATCACCGGCCATAACCATAACCAGCCATCACCGGCCATTACGTTAACCAGCCATCATTGTAACCAGCCATAATCGGCCATAACCGTAACCAGCCATAATCGTAACCAACCATTATCGGACATTATCGTAACCAGCCATCACTGTAACCAGCCATCACCGGCCATAACCAGCCATCATCGGCAAAGCCAAGGACACAGCCCCTTCTACCTATTCCAGGCCCCCGATCAATAGACAATAATGGGAGACTTTCTACAGGTTCATAGAAGGTTCCATGGCGGATTATCATGGCGGACGGTTTTACCGACCCCAATAAACCAGACGTCACTCACATTTTTTGCTTTGTCTCTTTTTATTGTGTAAAAATAAAGTCAACAATTTCAGCAGTGAAACCGAAGGTAAAAGCAGAATGGGGGGGGGGGGGGGAGGAAGATAAAGGGGATAAAGGAGACTCATACAGAAGAAGAGAATATGGAGGAGACACTGAGGGTCCGGGTTACAGCTTTGGTCTGCGAGAACAGATCGTAATGTGGAGCCGATCACTCGGTCCCATCCGGGGTCGTTGGGCTGAGGGATTTTTGCGTTTGGGTCTCGTTCAGTTGTCCAGTCCTCTCGACACCGCAGGATGGGGAAATCTTATTGAGTGTGAACATGGACATATCCAAATCCTTGACATCGCCCAGGAAACCCTCACAAGAAACCCTCACATAACATTGCGGCCGTCCCCGACACAACCAGTAAGTGCCACATGCCTTGGAATGACTAAACAATGGACTTTTAGTATTACATATACCTTTTGTTTTGGTCCCCCTGCAGTGTTCAATGTTGTATATAAGAACATAAAAACTGTGCAAATTCCCAGCACACCCTAATAGCCAATGGCCTGTCTGCCTCCTCCAGAGGATCTACACTGTCCCTGAAAGGTAAACCAAGGCTTTTCTCTCATCTCAACAGGTGGAGGTCTAAGTGTCCGTGTCCTGAGGACATGTCATGGGTGGGAATAGGTTGAAGAAAAACGGCGAATGTTTACGTCATGAAACGTTAACAGTTATGTGACAGCTGGGGGGGGGTGCAGTTTGGAGACCACTGTACCAAATGCTGAGATGAGACAAAAGCCTTGATTTACCTTTCAGGGAACTAATGGATACGGTCACTGTCACAGATCGCCCTGTAGGAGCCATTTCAGGACACAAATGTAATCTCCTCTGTTCTCTGTGTCAGTGTTTCCCAACCAGTAAGCCTTCAGCATTTGCAAAACTACAACTTCCAGCATGCCCAGACCTCCTGGGAGTTGTAGTTTTGTACCTTCTGGAGGTCCACAGTTTGGAGATCACTGGCCTAGTCCATATATTGTCCTTATATACAAACACGTCTGGAAGTAGAAGCCGCCATAGTACTTAGACGTCTCAGCTCCCATATTGGGCTCCTCCAATGGTCTCCTCTGTTCTGCTCAGAATCCGGCCCATGGAATTACCCCAAATCAGCGCTCCGCCCAAGAGCATGCTGGGCCATGTAGTTCTGTTCCAGGTCAATAAGATTTCATACATTCACAGTCCAATCATTTCAACGAGCCGTAGAAAATACCGAAATTCTGTGAAAATAAATAAAATTCTTTCTCTAGATTTCGTTATATATTTCTCTTTTTCCTATTTTTTTATATAATTTATAATTTGCCGGAACGTTCCGGTCCATAGAAATCTCCTGTATATAAAGGACGCGACCTCCGTATAACGTCACATATAAGAGTTATCAAAAGGAGGAAGGATTGTGGGGGCATCGTACCCGCCGGAGGCAATAAGACAGGAACTGCCCCCCATGGCTTCATCACAAAGTACAGCCGGGGAGGGGGGTACACAGTAATTGGGCTAAAATGCCCCGTCATTACAACAGCGGCCATCAGAAAATGGCGCGTACCTGAGAGAGTCAGTGCAAGTCTGAAATACAGCGAAAACTTGACATCTTTAGTCTGAGGGATTGTCTGTGGCTACACTGACTGCGGGGGGCGCTGGTGTCTCCTCTCACCTACTGCCAGGGGATATCCCCATAGGGGGCAGGTACTGAGGGCGCTAAAAACTCTCCGCACCCAACATTTTGTGAAGAATGTTCTCATCTGTATTCACACATAAATGATTTCCACATCAGAGACACACAGGAGTGTTTCGGCAACAGCTGTTTCCAGCTGAGACCAGTAGAAAACAGCTGTTGCCAAAACGGGTCCCCATGTGCCACAATCCTTTATGTGTGAACACAGACGACAAGCGTTCCTCGAGAAATTGTAGGTGCAGAGAGTTTTTTACCTTACTGGAAAGCGGCCCCAGGGGACAATTGATCCCATACCAATGAACAATGGGCCCCATTTCAGGGAACAATGGCCCCTATCCCAGGGAAAAATGGCACCTATCCCAGGGAACAATGGCCCCTATCCCAGTGAACAATGGGTCCCACCCCAGGGAACAATGGCCCCTATCCCAGTGAACAATGGGTCCCACCCCAGGGAACAATGGCCCCTATCCCAGGGAATAATGGCCCCTATCCCAGGGAACAATGGCCCCTATCCCAGGGAAAAATGGCCCCTATCCCAGTGAACAATGGGTCCCACCCCAGGGAACAATGGCCCCTATCCCAGGGAACAATGGCCCCTATCCCAGAGAACAATGGGTCCCTCCCCAAGGAACAATGGCACCTATCCCAGGGAACAATGGCCCCTATCCCAGGGAACAATGGCCCCTATCCCAGGGAACAATGGCCCCTATCCCAGTGAACAATGGGCCCCACCCCAGGGAACAATGGCCCCTATCCCAGGGAACAATGGCCCCTATCCCAGTGAACAATGGGTCCCACCCCAGGGAACAATGGCACCTATCCCAGGGAACAATGGCCCCTATCCCAGTAAACAATGGGTCCCACCCCAGGGAACAATTGCCCCTATCCTAGGGAACAATGGCCCCTATCCCAGGGAACAATGGCCTCTATCCCAGTGAACAATGGGTCCCACCCCAGGGAACAATGGCACCTATCCCAGGGAACAATGGGTCCCACCCCAGGGAACAAAGGCCCACCCCTGAGGCACAAAAGCCCTACCTCAGGGAAGATATGCCCCACCTGAGGAAAAAAAGGCCCCACCCCAGGGAACAAAAGCCCCAGCCAAAGGAAACAAAGGCCCCACCAAAGAAAACAAAGAGCCCCAGGGAACAAATGTTCCACCCCAGAAAAGAAATGCCCCAGTTAGAGGGAACTAAGGCCCCACCCCACTTGGCCCCTTCCCGGTGGGCCATTAGAACAACCAAAGGACACTATTTTGCCTTCAGTATAAACAAACATGGAGGGGAACGACTCTCTTGACCCCCCCCCCCCCCAGTCCTGCAGGAGATTGGCCCTTCTATCCTGTGGTGATAAGTTTGGACAGACAAGCCCTGTACGGGCCATAGACCGATCCCTCCTTCATCTACTCCCATAAAACAAAAATATAGGAATTTTTTCGTTTTTTTTTTTCCTTAAATTCCATTAAGGCGTGCTCCCCCTGCAGGACAAATATGATAATAACTACAAATCCCAGCTAAAGAACCTGTAGTCACATGGTAAGAAGGCTACAGCAAAGGTAGCACAACAGGCTTATTAGAGAGGTGCTAAAGGCTCGGGGATACGACATGGCAACGCCACACCTGTCCATAGGTTGTGTCTGGTATTGCAGCTTGGATCCATTATTGTGAATATGGCAGAGCTGCAGTACCTCATACAACCAGGGGTGGCGCTGACCTCTCTGTCCTATAAACACAAAATATATAAATATTTACCAGGGAACTTAACCCTTTACACTTAACCCTTTACAAGTGTGGCTGGAGCTGAAAGTGCATAAAACATCGTAAGAACCTGGCAATCCCGACGTACGAAAATTACGCGCATTTATCTCTTTACTAAAATTTTTTTTTTTACAGAGGGTTAAAATCGATTATAATAATGGCTGAAAAACGTTGGCGACTGGTTATAAATCGGCAAATCTGGTTGTGACCGTAATGACAAACCCTAATAAATAGCGAAAGGTGTCCAATTGTCAAAGGGGCAGGACATCAGTCAAAGGGGCAGGACATCAGTCATAGGAGGCAGGACATCAGTCATAGGGGGCAGGACTTCAGTCATAGGGGACAGGACATCAGTCATAGGGGGCACGACATCAGTCATAGGGGGACAGGACATCAGTCCTAGGGGGCAGGACATCAGTCATAGGGGGCAGGACTTCAGTCATAGGGGGCAGGACATCAATCATAAGGGGACAGGACATCAGTCATAAGGGGACAGGACATCAGTCATAAGGGGACAGGACATCAGTCATAGGGGGCAGGACATCAGCCATAGGGGGCAGGACATCAGTCATAGGGGGCAGGACATCAGTCATAGGGGGACAGGACATCAGTCTAAGGGGGCAGGACATCAGTCATAAGGGGACAGGATATCAGTCATAGGTGGCAGGACATCGGTCATAGGGGGCAGGACATCAGTCATAGGGGCAGGACATCAGTCATAGTTGGCTGGACATTGGTCATATGGGGCAGGAAGTCAGTCATAGGAGGCAGGACATCAGTCATAGGAGGCAGGACATCCGTCCTAGGGAGCAGGACATCAGTCATAAGGGGACAGGACATCAGTCTAAAGGGGCAGGACATCAGTCATAAGGGGACAGGACATCAGTCATAAGGGGACAGGACATCAGTCATAGGGGGCAGGACATCAGTCATAGGATACAGGACATTGGTCATAGAGGGCAGGACATCAGTCATAGGGGGCAGGACATCAGTCGTAGGGGACAGGACATCGGTCGTAGGGGACATGACATCAGTCATAAGGGGGCAGGACATCAGTCATAGGAGGCAGGACATCAGTCATAGGGGGCAGGACATCAGTCATAAAGGGATAGGACATCAGTCATAGAAGGCAGGACATCGGTCATAGGATGCAGAACATCAGTCATAGAGGGCAGGACATCAGTCATAGGGGGCAGGACATCAGTCGTAGGGGACAGGACATCAGTCATGGGGGCAGGACATCAGTCATAAGGGGAAGGACATGGTTCATAAGGGGGCAGGACATCAGTCATGGGGCAGGACATCAGTCATAGGATACAGGACATCAGTCATAGAGGGCAGGACATCGGTCATAGAGGGCAGGACATCAGTCATAGGGGGCAGGACATCAGTCGTAGGGGACAGGACATCAGTCGTAGGGGACATGACATCAGTCATAAGGGGCAGGACATCAGTCATAGGAGGAGGACATCAGTCATAGGGGGCAGGACATCAGTCATAAAGGGATAGGACATCGGTCATAGGATACAGGACATCAGTCATAGGGGGCAGGACATTAGTCATGGGGGCAGGACATCAGTCATAAAGGAGGCAGGACATCGGTCATAGGGAACAGGACATCAGTAATAGAGGGCAGGACATCAGTCGTAGGGGACAGGACATCAGTCGTAGGGGACAGGACATCAGTCGTAGGGAACAGGACATCAGTCATGGGGGCAGGACATCAGTCATGGGGGCAAGACATCAGTCATGCAAACATGAGGCCGGAACAGAAGAACAAGCGAAACGTCAGCGGCTGAGAAATAAAATATTTACAACAAATCATTCCATAAAGAAATGCTACAGTGTGCGGGAGCCTCCTCCACCGGGGGCGCTGTATTGTCTGCATGCTCATAGGATCTGCTGGAGATAGTCGGTCCCCAATCCCCGACTGCGCAAAGCTTTTCAGAGACAGCCGTCAAAAATAAGGAAGAGGATGAAGATGACAGCGAGGAACGGTCGGCGCAGCTCCGAGCAAACCGCATAACAAACACTGAGAAGAGTCCAAAAAACCAGGATGTGCTGAATATCCGAACCAGCGCAAGGCACTCAAAATTAACCCCCTTCCTGCTGGAGAAACTCAGGGCCCAGCACGCTGCAGACCTCTCCAGCATTTCAGGGGTTAAACCCAGTTGGCAATGTAAAAAAAGAAAAAAACCTTCTGGGGATCTCCCGAAAACAAGAAACCAAAATAATCCAAAATCTCCTTGTGCCTTTTCCTACAAATATCTGAAGGTTCATTCTAGAATGCATGATCGATGGCTACGTGAAGGTTCAAACCGGTTTTTTTTTTTTTTTTTTTTTTTTTTTTTGCTTTTTTCTTTCCCGAAATACAAAAAAATAAATGACAACCCCCCCCCCCCCCAACCCCTTGTGGCTTATGAGTCGCCATGAAGGCGAGTGCAGGCGACGCTGATGAAGTCTCGGAGAAGCTAAGAAATGAAATCCAAGATGGCCAAATCCTTTCAGTTGATCTGACGACATGCATCGAATGTCCACTTGGTGGCACCACCGAACACCTCGATGTTGGTCTCCGCCCAGCTGATGACGTTACCGCTCAGCGCTTTGTTGCTGCACGTTGCCAGGTTGTAGACTTCTCCTACGCTTAGTTTTCTGTCCCACATATTGAAATGGGCCAATTCCCCAACGAAGGCCTGCGTGGCATCGAAGCCGCCCCCAAGGGTGTCCTACAGGAGAGAAGAGAGGGGACCATGAGACTGCAGGACATCACAGGCTACACTACATCCAGATCAGAACTCACCCAAGGGACCCCACCAATCAGAGAATGGAGGTCCCACATCCCCACTGACCTGACAGGTGATCATTCCTGAGGGGAGGTCCCTCCATATTTGCCTACTACAATAGAGAAAGCCCAGTGACCTGAACCAATGGGGGTGAGGAGATCCTGATGGGTGGGGCCGGGGCGCTTCAGGTCACCTTTACCAATAGGGGGAGGAGATCCTGATGGGTGGGCCTGGGCGCTTAAGGTGACCTCTACCAATAGGGGTGAGGAGATCCTGATGGGTGGGGCCGGCACGCTTCAGGTGACCTCTACCAATGGGGGTGAGGAGATCCTGATGGGTGGGGCCGGGCGATTCAGGTGACCTCTACTAATGGGGGTGAGGAGATCCTGATGGGTGGGGCCAGGTGCTTCAGGTGACCTCTACCAATGTGAGTGAGGAGATCCTGATGGGGTGGCAAGGTGCTTCATGTGACCTCTACCAATGTGGGTGAGTAGATCCTGATGGGTGGGGCCAGGTGATTCAGGTGACCTCTGTCCAAGGGGGTGTGGAGATACTGATGGGTGGGGCCGGGGCGCTTAAGGTGACCTCTACCAATGGGAGTGAGAAGATCCTGATGGGTGGGGCCGGGGCACTTAAGGTGACCTCTACTAATGGGGGTGAGGAGATCCTATTGGGTTGGGCCAGGTGCTTCGGGTGACCTCTACCAATGTGGGTGAGGAGATCCTGATGGTTGGGGCGGGGGCGCTTCAGGTGACCTCTAGCAACGGGGGTGAGGAGATACTGATTGGTGGGGCCTGGCGCTTCAGGTGACCTCTGTCAATGGGGATGAGGCGATCCTGATGAGTGGTGCCAGGGAACTTCAGGTGACCTCTACCAATGAGGGTGAGGAGATACTGATGGGTGGGGCCGGGGCACTTCAGGTGACCTCTACCAATGGGGGTGAGGAGATCCTGATGGGTGGGGGCACTTCAGGTGACCTCTACCAATGGGGGTGAGGAGATCCTGATAGGTGGGGCCGGGGCACTTCAGGTGACCTTTACCAATAGGGGAAGAGATACTGATGGGTGGGGATGGGCGCTTAAGGTGACCTCTACCATTGGGGCTGAAGATATCCTGATGGGTGGGGTAGAAGCACTTCAGGTGACCTCCACCAATGGGGGTGAGGAGATCCTGATGGGTGGGGCCAGGTGCTTCAGGTGACCTCTACCAATGGGGGTGAGGAGATCCTGATGGGAGAGGCTTGGCGCTTCAGGTGACCTCTACCAATGGGGGTGAGGACATCCTGATGGGTGGGGCCAGGCGCTTAAGGTGACCTCTACCAATGGGGGTGAGGAGATCCTGATGGGTGGGGCCGGCGCGCTTCAGGTGACCTCTATCAATGGGGGTGAGGACATTCTGATGGGTGTGGCCAGGCGCTTCAGGTGACCTCTACCAATGGGGGTGAGGAGATCCTGAAGGGTTGGGCCAGGTGCTTCAGGTGACCTCTACCAATGGGGGTGAGTAGATCCTGATGGGTGGGGCCAGGTGATTCAGGTGACCTCTACCAATGGGGGTGAGAAGATCCTGATGAAAGGGGCTAGGCGCTTCAGGTGACCTCTACCAATGGGGGTGAGGACCTTCTGATGGGTGGGGCCAGGCGCTTCAGGTGACCTCTACCAATGGTGGTGAGGAGATCCTGATGGGTTGGGCCAGGTGCTTCAGGTGACCTCTACCAATGTGGGTGAGTAGATCCTGATGGGTGGGGCCAGGTGCTTAAGGTGACCTCTACCAATGTGGGTGAGGAGATCCTGATGGGTGGGGCGGGGGCGCTTCAGGTGACCTCTATCAATGGGGGTGAGGAGATACTGATGGGTGGGGCCTGGTGCTTCAGGTGACCTCTGTCAATGGGAATGAGGAGATCTACATGAGTGGTTCCGGGGAGCTTCAGGAGACGTCTACCAATGAGGGTGAGGAGATCCTGATGGGTGGGGTCGGGGCACTTCAGATGACCTCTACCAATAGGGGTGAGGAGATCCTGATGGGTGTGGCGGGGGCACTTCAGGTGACCTCTACCATAGGGGTGAGGAGATCCTGATGGGTGGGGCCGGGGCGCTTCAGGTGACCTCTACCAATGGGGGTGAGGAGATCCTGATGGGTGGGGACGGGGAGCTTCAGGTGACCTCTACCAATGGGGGTGAGAAGATTCTGATGGGTGGGGAGGGGAGCTTCAGGGGACCTCTACCAATGGGGGTGAGGAGATCCTGATGGGTGGGGCCGGGAAACTTCAGGTGACCTCTACCAATGGGGGTGAGGAGATCCTGAAGGGTGGGGCCAGGGCACTTCAGGTGACCTCTACCAATGGGGGTGAGGAGATCCTGATGGGTGGGGCCGGGGCACTTCAGGTGACCTTTACCAATAGGGGAAGAGATCCTGATGGGTGGGGATGGGCGCTTAAGGTGACCTCTACCATTGGGGCTGAGGATATCTTGATGGGTGGGGCCAAAGCACTTCAGGTAACCTCCACCAATGGGGGTGAGGAGATCCTGATGGGTGGGGCCAGGTGCTTCAGGTGACCTCTACCAATAAGGGTGAGGAGATCCTGACGGGAGGGGCTTGGCGCTTCAGGTGACCTCTACCAATGGGGGTGAGGACATCCTGATGGGTGGGGCCAGGCGCTTAAGGTGACCTCTACCAATGGGGGTGAGGAGATCCTGATGGGTGGGGCCGGTGCGCTTCAGGTGACCTCTACCAATGGGGGTGAGGACATTCTGATGGGTGGGGCTGGGGAGCTTCAGGGGACCTCTACCAATGGGGGTGAGGAGATACTGATGGGTGGGGCCGGGGCGCTTCAGGTGACCTCTACCAATGGGGATGAGGAGATCATGATGGGTGGGGCCGGGGCACTTCAGGTGACCTCTACCAATGGGGGTGAGGAGATCCTGATGGGTGTGGCCGGGGCACTTTAGGTGACCTCTAACAATGGAGGTGAGAAGATCCTGATGGGTTGGGCCAGGGCGCTTCAGGTGACCTTTGCCAATGGGGGTGAGGAGATAGTGAAGGGTGGGCCTGGGGTGCTTCAGAGGACCTGTACCAATGGGGGTGAGGAGATCCTGATGGGTGGGGCCAGGGAGCTTCAGGTGACCTCTACCAATGGGGGTAAGGAGATCCCAGTGGGTGGGGCTGGGGCACTTCAGGTGACCTCTACCAACGTGGGTGAGGAGATCCTAATGGGTGGGGCCGGGGTGCTTTAGGTGACCTCTACCAATGGGGGTGAGAAGATCCCAGTGGGTGGGGCGGGGGCACTTCAGGTGACCTCTACAAATGGGGGTGAAGAGATCCTTATAAGTGGGGCCGGGGCGTTTCAGGTGACCTCTACCAATGGGGGTGAGGAGATCCCAGTAGGTAGGGCCGGAGCACTTCACGTGACCTCTACCAATGAGGGTGAGGAGATCCTGACGGGTGGGGCCATGCGCTTAAGGTGACCTCTACCAATGGGGGTGAGGAGATCCTGATGGGTGGGGCCGGCGCGCTTCAGGTGACCTCTACCAATGGGGGTGAGGACATTCTGATGGGTGGGGCCAGGCACTTCAGGTGACCTCTACCAATGGGGGTGAGGAGATCCTGATGGGTGGGGCCAGGTGCTTCAGGTGACCTCTACCAATGTGGGTGAGTAGATCCTGATGGGTGGGGCAAGATGATTCAGGAGACGTCTACCAATGAGGGTGAGGAGATCCTGATGGGAGGGGCTAGGCGCTTCAGGTGACCTCTACCAATGGGGGTGAGGACATCCTGATGGGTGGGGCCAGGCGCTTAAGGTGACCTCTACCAATGGGGGTGAGGAGATCCTGATGGGTGGGGCCGGCGTGCTTCATGGGACCTCTACCAATGGGGTTGAGGACATTCTGATGGGTGGGGCCAGGCGCTTCAGGTGACTACTACCAATGGTGGCGAGGAGATACTGATGGGTGGGGCCAGGTGCTTCAGGTGACCTCTACCAATGGTGGTGAGGAGATCCTGATGGGTGAGGCCAGGTGCTTCAGGTGACCTCTACCAATGTGGGTGAGAAGATCCTGATGGGTGGGGCCAGGTGATTCAGGTGAACTCTGTCAAAGGGGGTGTGGAGATTCTGATGGGTGGGGCCGGGGCGCTTGAGGTGAACTCTACCAATGTGGGTGAGGAGATCCTGATGGGTGGGGCGGGGGCGCTTCAGGTGACCTCTACCAATGAGGGTGAGGAGATCCTGATGGGTGGGGCCGGGGCACTTCAGGTGACCTCTACCAATGGGGTGAGGAGATCCTGATGGGTGGGGCCGGGGCGCTTCAGGTGACCTCTGCCAATGGGGGTGAGGAGATACTGATGGGTGGGGCCGGGGTGCTTCAGGTTACCTCTACCAATGGGGGTGAGGAGATCCTGATGGGTGGGGCTGGGGAGCTTCAGGGGACCTCTACCCATGGGGGTGAGGAGATACTGATGGGTGGGGCAGGGGTACTTCAGGTGACCTCTACCAATGTGGATGAGGAGATCCTGATGGGTGGGGCAGGGGCACTTCAGGTGACCTCTACCAATGGGGGTGAGGAGATTCTGATGGGTGGGGACGGGGCGCTTCAGGTGACCTCTACCAATGGAGGTGAGGAGATCCTGATGGGTCGGGCCAGGTGCTTTAGGTGACCTCTACCAATGGAGGTGAGGAGATCCTGATGGGTGGGGCCTGGGATATTCAGGTGACCTCTACCAATGGGGGGGAGGAGATCCTGATGGGTGGGGCCAGGGCGCTTCAGGTGACCTCTACCAATGGGGGTGAGGAGATCCCAGTGGGTGGGGCTGGGGCACTTCAGGTGACCTCTACCAATGGGGGTGAGGAGATCCTAATGGGTGGGGCCGGGGTGTTTAGGTGACCTCTACCAATGGGGGTGAGAAGATCCCAGTGGGTGGGGCCGGAGCTCTTCAGGTGACCTCTACAATGGGGGTGAGAAGATCCCAGTGGGTGGGGCGGGGGCACTTCACGTGACCTCTACCAATGGGGATGAAGAGATCCTTATAAGTGGGGCCGGGGCGTTTCAGGTGACCTTTACCAATGGGGGTGAGGAGATCCCAGTAGGTGGGGCCGGAGCACTTCAGGTGACCTCTACCAATGAGGGTGAGGAGATCCTGATGGGTGGGGCGGGGCACTTCAGGCAACCTCTGCCAATGGGGGTGAGGAGATCCCAGTGGGTGGGGCGGGGGCACTTCAGGTGACCTCTACCAATGGGGGTGAGGAGATCCTGATGGGTGGGGCCGGGCACTTCATGTGACCTCTACGAATGGGGGTAAGGAGATCCCAGTGGGTGGGGCGGGGGCACTTCAGGTGACCTCTACCAATGGGGGTGAGGAGATCCTGATGGGTGGGGCCGGGGTGCTTCAGGTGACCTCTACCAATGGGGGTGAGGAGATCCTGATGGGTGGGGACGGGAGCTTCAGTTGACCTCTACCAATGGGGGTGAGAAGATTCTGATGGGTGGGGCTGGGGAGCTTCAGGGGACCTCTACCAATGGGGGTGAGGAGATACTGATGGGTGGGGCCGGGGCACTTCAGGTGACCTCTACCAATGGGGATGAGGAGATCCTGATGGGTGGGGCCGGGGCACTTCAGGTGACCTCTACCAATGGGGGTGAGGAGATCCTGATGGGTGGGGCCGGGGCGCTTTAGGTGACCTCTACCAATGGGGGTGAGGAGATCCTGATGGGTGGGGACGGGGCGCTTCAGGTGACCTCTACCAATGGAGGTGAGGAGATCCTGATGGGTGGGGCCTAGGATATTCAGGTGACCTCTACCAATGGGGGTGAGGAGATCCTGATGGCTGGGGCCAGGGTGCTTCAGGTGACATTTGCCAATGGGGGTGAGGAGATCCCAGTGGGTGGGGCTTGGGCACTTCAGATGACCTCTACCAATGGGGGTGAGGAGATCCTGATGGGTGGGGCCAGGGCGCTTCAGGTGACCTCTACCAATTGGGGTGAGAAGATCCCAGTGGGTGGGGCGGGGGCACTTCAGGTGACCTCTACCAATGGGGGTGAAGAGATCCTTATAAGTGGGGCCGGGGCGTTTCAGGTGACCTCTACCAATGGGGGTGAGGAGATCCCAGTAGGTGGGGCCGGAGCACTTCAGGTGACCTCCACCAATGAGGGTGAGGAGATCCTGATGGGTGGGGCGGGGCACTTCAGGCAACCTCTGCCAATGGGGGTAAGGAGATCCCAGTGGGTGGGGCGGGGGCACTTCAGGTGACCTCTACCAATGGGGGTGAGGAGATCCTGATGGGTGGGGCCGGGCACTTCATGTGACCTCTACGAATGGGGGTAAGGAGATCCCAGTGGGTGGGGCGGGGGCACTTCAGGTGACCTCTAATAATGAAGGTGAGGAGATCCTGATGGGTGGGGCTGGGGCACTTCAGGTGACCTCTGCCAATGGGGGTAAGGAGATCATAGTGGGTGGGGCGGGGGCGCTTCAGGTGACCTCTACCAATGGGGGTGAGGAGATTCTGATGGGTGGGGCGGGGCACTTCAGGCGACCCCTGCCAATGGGGATAAGGAGATCCCAGTGGGTGGGGAGGGGGCCATTCAGGTGACCTCTACCAATGGGGTTGAGGAGATCCTGATGGGTGAGGCAGGGACACTTCAGGTGACCTCTACCAATGTGGGTGAGGAGATCCTGATGGGTGGGGCCGAGGTGCTTTAGGTGACCTCTACCGATGGGGGTGAGGAGATACCAGTGGGTGGGGACGGAGCTCTTCAGGTGACCTCTACAATGGGGGTGAGAAGATCCCAGTGGGTTGGGCGGGGGCACTTCAGATGACCTCTACCAATGGGGGTGAAGAGATCCTTATAAGTGGGGTCGGGGCGTTTCAGGTGACCTCTACCAATGGGGGTGAGGAGATCCAAGTAGGTGGGGCCGAAGCACTTCAGGTGACCTCTACCAATGAGGGTGAGGAGATCTTGATGGGTGGGGCGGGGCACTTCAGGCAACCTCTGCCAATGGGGGTAAGGAGATCCCAGTTGGTGGGGCGGGGGCACTTCAGGTGACCTCTACCAATGGGGGTGAGGAGATCCTGATGGGTGGGGCCGGGGCACTTCAGTTGACCTCTACCAATGGGGGTGAGGAGATCCTGATGGATGGGGCCGGGGCACTTCAGGTGACCTCTATCAATGGGGGTGAGGAGATCCTGATGGTTGGGGCCGGAGCACTTCAGGTGGCCTCTACCAATGGGGGTGAGGAGATCCTGATGGGTGGGGCGGGGGCACTTCAGTTGACCTCTACCAATGGGGGTAAGGAGATCCCAGTGGGTGGGGCGGGGGCACTTCAGGTGACCTCTACCAATGGGGGTAAGGAGATCCTGATGGGTGGGGCCGAGGTGCTTTAGGTGACCTCTACCAATGGGGGTGAGGAGATCCCAGTGGGTGGGGACGGAGCTCTTCAGGTGACCTCTACAATGGGGGTGAGAAGATCCCAGTGGGTTGGGCGGGGGCACTTCAGGTGACCTCTACCAATGGAGGTGAAGAGATCCTTATAAGTGGGGCCGGGGCGTTTCAGGTGACCTCTACCAATGGGGGTGAGGAGATCCAAGTAGGTGGGGCCGAAGCACTTCAGGTGACCTCTACCAATGAGGGTGAGGAGAACTTGATGGGTGGGGCGGGGCACTTCAGGCAACCTCTGCCAATGGGGGTAAGGAGATCCCAGTGGGTGGGGCGGGGGCACTTCAGGTGACCTCTACCAATGGGGGTGAGGAGATCCTGATGGGTGGGGCCGGGGCACGTCAGTTGACCTCTACCAATGGGGTGAGGAGATCCTGATGGGTGGGGCCGGAGCACTTCAGGTGACTTCTATCAATGGGGGTGAAGAGATCCTGATGGGTGGGGCCGGAGCACTTCAGGTGGCCTCTACCAATGGGGGTGAGGAGATCCTGTTGGTTGGGGAGGGGGCACTTCAGTTGACCTCTACCAATGGGGGTAAGGAGATCCCAGTGGGTGGGGCGGGGGCACTTCAGGTGACCTCTACCAATGGGGGTAAGGAGATCCTGATGGATGGGGCCGGGGCACTTCAGGTGACCTCTACCAATGGGGGTGAGGAGATCCTGATGGGTGGGGCCGGAGCACTTCAGGTGGCCTCTACCAATGTGGGTGAGGAGATCCTGATGGGTGGCGCGGGGGCACTTCAGTTGACCTCTACCAATGGGGGTGACGAGATTCCAGTGGGTGGGGCCGGGGCACTTCAGGTGACCTCTACCAATGGGGGTGAGGAGATCCTGATGGGTGGGGCCGGGGCACTCCATGTGACCTCTACCAATGGGGGTGAGGAGATCCTGATGGGTGGGGCCAGGGCGCTTCAGGTGACCTCTACCAATGGGGGTGAGAAGATCACAGTGGTTGGGCCGGGGCACTTCAGGTGACCTCTACCAATGGGGGTGAGGTGATCCTGATGGGTGGGGCCAGGGCACTTCAGGTTACCTCTATCAATGGGGGTAAGAAGATCCCAGTGGGTGGGGCCGGGGCACTTCAGGTGACCTCTACCAATGCGGGTGAGAAGATCCCAGTGGTTGGGCCGTGGCACTTCAGGTGACCTCTACCAATGGGGGTGAGGAGATACTGATGGGTGGGGCCTGGCGCTTCAGGTGACCTCTGTCAATGGGGATGAGGCGATCCTGATGAGTGGTGCCGGGGAACTTCAGGTGACCTCTACCAATGAGGGTGAGGAGATACTGATGGGTGGGGCCGGGGCACTTCAGGTGACCTCTAACAATGGGGGTGAGGAGATCCTGATGGGTGGGGGCACTTCAGGTGACCTCTACCAATGGGGGTGAGGAGATCCTGATAGGTGGGGCCGGGGCACTTCAGGTGACCTTTACCAATAGGGGAAGAGATACTGATGGGTGGGGATGGGCGCTTAAGGTGACCTCTACCATTGGGGCTGAAGATATCCTGATGGGTGGGGCCAGGTGCTTCAGGTGACCTCTACCAATGGGGGTGAGGAGATCCTGATGGGAGGGGCTTGGCGCTTCAGGTGACCTCTACCAATGGGGGTGATGACATCCTGATGGGTGGGGCCAGGCGCTTAAGGTGACCTCCACCAATGGGGGTGAGGAGATCCTGATGGGTGGGGCCAGGTGCTTCAGGTGACCTCTACCAATGGGGGTGAGGAGATCCTGATGGGAGGGGCTTGGCGCTTCAGGTGACCTCTACCAATGGGGGTGAGGACATCCTGATGGGTGGGGCCAGGCGCTTAAGGTGACCTCTACCAATGGGGGTGAGGAGATCCTGATGGGTGGGGCCGGCGCGCTTCAGGTGACCTCTATCAATGGGGGTGAGGACATTCTGATGGGTGTGGCCAGGCGCTTCAGGTGACCTCTACCAATGGGGGTGAGGAGATCCTGATGGGTTGGGCCAGGTGCTTCAGGTGACCTCTACCAATGGGGGTGAGTAGATCCTGATGGGTGGGGCCAGGTGATTCAGGTGACCTCTACCAATGGGGGTGAGAAGATCCTGATGAAAGGGGCTAGGCGCTTCAGGTGACCTCTACCAATGGGGGTGAGGACCTTCTGATGGGTGGGGCCAGGCGCTTCAGGTGACCTCTACCAATGGTGGTGAGGAGATCCTGATGGGTTGGGCCAGGTGCTTCAGGTGACCTCTACCAATGTGGGTGAGTAGATCCTGATGGGTGGGGCCAGGTGCTTAAGGTGACCTCTACCAATGTGGGTGAGGAGATCCTGATGGGTGGGGCGGGGGCGCTTCAGGTGACCTCTATCAATGGGGGTGAGGAGATACTGATGGGTGGGGCCTGGCGCTTCAGGTGACCTCTGTCAATGGGAATGAGGAGATCCTGATGAGTGGTTCCCTGGTGCTTCAGGAGACGTCTACCAATGAGGGTGAGGAGATCCTGATGGGTGGGGTCGGGGCACTTCAGATGACCTCTACCAATAGGGGTGAGGAGATCCTGATGGGTGGGGCGGGGGCACTTCAGGTGACCTCTACCAATGGGGGTAAGGAGATCCTGATGGATGGGGCGGGGCACTTCAGGTGACCTCTACCAATGGGGGTTAGGAGATCCTGATGGGTGGGGCCGGGGCGCTTCAGGTGACCTCTACCAATGGGGGTGAGGAGATCCTGATGGGTGGGGCCGGAGCACTTCAGGTGGCCTCTACCAATGGGGGTGAGGAGATCCTTATGGGTGGGGCGGGGGCACTTCAGTTTACCTCTACCAATGGGGGTGAGGAGATCCTGATGGGTGGGGCCAGGGCGCTTCAGGTGACCTCTACCAATGGGGTTGAGAAGATCCCAGTGGTTGGGGCGGGGCACTTCAGGTGACCTCTACCAATGGGGGTGAGGAGATCCTGATGGGTGGAACCAGGGCACTTAAGGTTACCTCTATCAATGGGGGTAAGAAGATCCCAGTGGGTGGGGCGGGGTACTTCAGGTGACCTCTACCAATGGGGGTGAGGAGATCCTGATGGGTGGGGCCGGGGCACTTCAGGTGACCTCTACCAATGGGGGTGAGGAGATCCTGATGGGTGGGGCCGGGGAGCTTCAGGTTACCTCTACCAAAGGGGGTGAGGAGATTCTGATGGGTGGAGCCGGGGTGCTTCAGGTGACCTCTACCAATGGGGGTGAGGAGATCCTGATGTGTCGGGCCAGGTGCATTAGGTGACCTCTACCAATGGGGGTGAGGAGATCCCGATGGGTGGGGTCGGGGTGCTTTAGGTGATTTCTACCAATGGGGATGAGGAGATCCCAGAGGGTGGGGCCGGAGCTCTTCAGGGGACCTCTACCAATGGGGGTGAGAAGATCCCAGTGGGTGAGGCGGGGGCACTTCAGGTGACCTCTACCAATGGGGGTGAGGAGATCCTGATGGGTGGGGCCAGGGCACTTCAGGTGACCACTCCCAATGGGGTGAGGAGATCCTGATGGGTGGGGCCGGGATGCTTTAGGTGACCTCTACCAATGGGGGTAAGGAGATCCCAGTGGGTGGGTCCGGAGCACTTTAGGTGACCTCTACCAATGGGGGTGAGAAGATCCCAGTGGGTGGGGCGGGGGCACTTCGGGTGACCTCTACCAATGGGGGTGAGGAGATCCTGATGGGTGGGGCCGGAGCACTTCAGGTGACCTCTACCAATGGGGGTGAGGAGATCCCAGTGGTTGGGCCGGGGCACTTCAGGTGACCTCTACCAATGGGGGTGAGGAGATCCTGATGGGTGGGGCCAGGGCACTTCAGGTTACCTCTATCAATGGGGGTAAGAAGATCCCAGTGGGTGGGGCGGGGCACTTCAGGTGACCTCTACCAATGGGGGTGAGAAGATCCCAGTGGTTGGGTCGGGGCACTTCAGGTGACCTCTACCAATGGGGGTGAGGAGATCCTGATGGGTGGGGCCGGGGCACTTCAGGTGACCTCTACCAATGGGGGTGAGGAGATCCTGATGGGTGGGGCGGGGGCACTTCAGGTGACCTCTACCAATGGGGGTGAGGAGATCCTGATGGGTGGGGCCGGGGCACTTCAGGTGACCTCTACCAATGGGGGTGAGGAGATCCTGATGGGTGGGGCAGGGCAATTCTGGTGACCTCTACCAATGGGGGTCAGGAGATCCTGATGGGTGGGGCCGGGGCACTTCAGGTGACCTCTACCAATTGGGGTGAGGAGATCCTGATGGGTGGGGCCGGGGCACTTCAGGTGACCTCTACCAATGGGGGTGAGGAGATCCTGATGGGTGGGGCGGGGGCACTTCAGGTGACTTCTACCAATGGGGTGAGGAGATCCTGATGGGTGGGGCCGGGGTGCTTTAGGTGACCTCTACCAATGGGGGTAAGGAGATCCCAGTAGGTGGGTCCGGAGCACTTTAGTTGACCTCTACCAATGGGGGTGAGAAGATCCCAGTGGGTGGGGCGGGGGCACTTCGGGTGACCTCTACCAATGGGGGTGAGGAGATCCTGATGGGTGGGTCCGGGGCACTTCAGGTGACCTCTACCAATGGGGGTGAGGAGATCCTGATGGGTGGGGCCAGGGCACTTCAGGTGACCTCTACCAATGGGGGTGAGGAAATCCTGATGGGTGGGTCAGGGGCACTTCAGGTGACCTCTACCAATGGGGGTGAGGAGATCCCAGTGGGTGAGGCCGGGGCACTTCAGATGACCTCTCCCAATGGGGTGAGAAGATCCCAGTGGGTGGGGCGGGGCACTTCAGGTGACCTCTACCAATGGGGGTGAGGAGATCCAGATGGGTGGGGCCGGGGCACTTCAGGTGACCTCTACCAATGGGGGTGAGGAGATCCAGATGGGTGGGGCCGGGGCACTTCAGGTGACCTCTAGCAATGGGGGTGAGGAGATCCTGATGGGTGGGGCCGGAGCACTTCAGGTGACCTCTACCAATGGGGGTGAGGAGATCCTGATGGGTGGGGCGGGAGCACTTCAGATGACCTCTACCAATGGGGGTTGACGAGATCCCAGTGGGTGGGGCGGGGGCACTTCAGGTGACCTCTACCAATGGGGGTGAGGAGATCCTGATGGGTGTGGCCGAGGCACTTCAGGTGGCCTCTACCAATGGGGGTGAGGAGATCCTGATGGGTGGGGCCGGGACACTTCAGTTGACCTCTACTAATGGGGTTGAGGAGATCCTGATGGGTTTGGCCGGGACACTTCAGGTGACCTCTACCAATGGGGGTGAGGAGATCCTGATGGGTGGGGCCGGGGCACTTCAGGTGACCTCTACCAATGGGGGTGAGGAGATCCTGATGGGTGGGGCTGGGGCACTTCATGTGACCTCTACCAATGGGGGTGAGGAGATCCTGATGGGTGGGGCCAGGGCGCTTCAGGTGACCTCTACCAATGGGGGTGAGGAGATCCCAGTGGATGGGGCCGGAGCACTTCAGGTGACCTCTACCAATGGGGGTGAGAAGATCCCAGTGGGTGAGGCGGGGCACTTCAGGTGACCTCTACCAATGGGGATGAGGAGATCCTGATGGGTGGGGCCAGGGCACTTCAGGTTACTTCTACCAATGGGGGTAAGAAGATCCCAGTGGGTGGGGCGGGGGTACTTCAGGTGACCTCTACCAATGGGGGTGAGGAGATCCTGATGGGTTGGGCTGGGGCACTTCAGTTGACCTCTACCAATGGGGGTGAGGAGATCCTGATGGGTGGGGCCGTAGCACTTCATGTGACCTCTACCAATGGGGGTGAGGAGATCCTGATGGGTGGGGCTGGGGCACTTCAGGTGACCTCTAGCAATGGGGGTGAGAAGATCTCAGGTGATGGGGCGGGGCAATTCAGGTGACCTCTACCAATGGGGTTGAGGAGATCCTGATGGGTCGGGCCGCGGCACTTCTGGTGACCTCTACCAATGGGGGTGAAGAGATCCCAGTGGGTGGGGCCGGGGCACTTCAGGTGACCTCTACCAATGGGGGTAAGGAGATTCTGATGGGTGGGGTGGGGGCACTTCAGGTGACCTCTACCAATGGGGGTGAGGAGATCCCAGTGGGTGGGGCCGGGGCACTTCAGGTGACCTCTACCAAGGGGGGTGAGGAGATCCCAGTGGGTGGGCCGGAGCACTTCAGGTGACCTCTACCAATGGGGGTGAGGAGATCCTGATGTGTGGGGCCGGAGCACTTCAGGTGACCTCTACCAATGGCGGTGAGGAGATCCTGATGGGTGGGGCCGGGGCACTTTAGGTGACCTCTACCAATGGGGGTGAGGAGATCCTGAGGGGTGGGGCCGGAGCACTTCAGGTGACCTCTACCAATGGGGGTGAGGAGATCCTGATGGGTGGGGCCGGAGCACTTCAGGTGACCTCTACCAATGGGGGTGAGGAGATCCTGATGGGTGGGGTGGGGGCACTTCAGGTGACCTCTACCAATGGGGGTAAGGAGATCCTGATGGGTGGGGCGGGGGCACTTCAGGTGACCTCTACCAATGGGGGTGAGGAGATCCTGAGGGGTGGGGCCGAAGTACTTCAGGTGACCATCTTCCAATGGGGGTGAGGAGATCCTGATGGGCGGGGCCGGGGCACTTCAGGTGACCTCTACCAATGGGGGTGAGGAGATCCTCATGGGTGGGGCCGGAGCACTTCAGGTGACCTCTACCAATGGGGGTGAGGAGATCCTGAGGGGTGGGGCCGGAGCACTTCAGGTGACCTCTACCAATGGGGGTGAGGAGATCCTGATGGGTGGGGTGGGGGCACTTCAGGTGACCTCTACCAATGGGGGTGAGGAGATCCTGATGGGTGGGGCCGGGGCACTTTAGGTGACCTCTACCAATGGGGGTGAGGAGATCCTGATGGGTGGGGCGGGGGCACTTCAGGTGACCTCTACCAATGGGGGTGAGGAGATCCTGATGGGTGGGGCCGGGGAGCTTCAGGTTACCTCTACCAAAGGGGGTGAGGAGATTCTGATGGGTGGAGCCGGGGTGCTTCAGGTGACCTCTACCAATGGGGGTGAGGAGATCCTGATGTGTCGGGCCAGATGCATTAGGTGACCTCTACCAATGGGGGTGAGGAGATCCCGATGGGTGGGGTCGGGGTGCTTTAGGTGATTTCTACCAATGGGGATGAGGAGATCCCAGAGGGTGGGGCCGGAGCTCTTCAGGGGACCTCTACCAATGGGGGTGAGAAGATCCCAGTGGGTGAGGCGGGGGCACTTCAGGTGACCTCTACCAATGGGGGTGAGGAGATCCTGATGGGTGGGGCCAGGGCACTTCAGGTGACCACTCCCAATGGGGTGAGGAGATCCTGATGGGTGGGGCCGGGATGCTTTAGGTGACCTCTACCAATGGGGGTAAGGAGATCCCAGTGGGTGGGTCTGGAGCACTTTAGGTGACCTCTACCAATGGGGGTGAGAAGATCCCAGTGGGTGGGGCGGGGGCACTTCGGGTGACCTCTACCAATGGGGGTGAGGAGATCCTGATGGGTGGGGCCGGAGCACTTCAGGTGACCTCTACCAATGGGGGTGAGGAGATCCCAGTGGTTGGGCCGGGGCACTTCAGGTGACCTCTACCAATGGGGGTGAGGAGATCCTGATGGGTGGGGCCAGGGCACTTCAGGTTACCTCTATCAATGGGGGTAAGAAGATCCCAGTGGGTGGGGCGGGGCACTTCAGGTGACCTCTACCAATGGGGGTGAGAAGATCCCAGTGGTTGGGTCGGGGCACTTCAGGTGACCTCTACCAATGGGGGTGAGGAGATCCTGATGGGTGGGGCCGGGGCACTTCAGGTGACCTCTACCAATGGGGGTGAGGAGATCCTGATGGGTGGGGCGGGGCACTTCAGGTGACCTCTACCAATGGGGGTGAGGAGATCCTGATGGGTGGGGCCGGGGCACTTCAGGTGACCTCTACCAATGGGGGTGAGGAGATCCTGATGGGTGGGGCAGGGCAATTCTGGTGACCTCTACCAATGGGGGTCAGGAGATCCTGATGGGTGGGGCCGGGGCACTTCAGGTGACCTCTACCAATTGGGGTGAGGAGATCCTGATGGGTGGGGCCGGGGCACTTCAGGTGACCTCTACCAATGGGGGTGAGGAGATCCTGATGGGTGGGGCGGGGGCACTTCAGGTGACTTCTACCAATGGGGTGAGGAGATCCTGATGGGTGGGGCCGGGGTGCTTTAGGTGACCTCTACCAATGGGGGTAAGGAGATCCCAGTAGGTGGGTCCGGAGCACTTTAGTTGACCTCTACCAATGGGGGTGAGAAGATCCCAGTGGGTGGGGCGGGGGCACTTCGGGTGACCTCTACCAATGGGGGTGAGGAGATCCTGATGGGTGGGTCCGGGGCACTTCAGGTGACCTCTACCAATGGGGGTGAGGAGATCCTGATGGGTGGGGCCAGGGCACTTCAGGTGACCTCTACCAATGGGGGTGAGGAAATCCTGATGGGTGGGTCAGGGGCACTTCAGGTGACCTCTACCAATGGGGGTGAGGAGATCCCAGTGGGTGAGGCCGGGGGCACTTCAGATGACCTCTCCCAATGGGGTGAGAAGATCCCAGTGGGTGGGGCGGGGCACTTCAGGTGACCTCTACCAATGGGGGTGAGGAGATCCAGATGGGTGGGGCCGGGGCACTTCAGGTGACCTCTACCAATGGGGGTGAGGAGATCCAGATGGGTGGGGCCGGGGCACTTCAGGTGACCTCTAGCAATGGGGGTGAGGAGATCCTGATGGGTGGGGCCGGAGCACTTCAGGTGACCTCTACCAATGGGGGTGAGGAGATCCTGATGGGTGGGGCCGGGACACTTCAGTTGACCTCTACTAATGGGGTTGAGGAGATCCTGATGGGTTTGGCCGGGACACTTCAGGTGACCTCTACCAATGGGGGTGAGGAGATCCTGATGGGTGGGGCCGGGGCACTTCAGGTGACCTCTACCAATGGGGGTGAGGAGATCCTGATGGGTGGGGCTGGGGCACTTCATGTGACCTCTACCAATGGGGGTGAGGAGATCCTGATGGGTGGGGCCAGGGCGCTTCAGGTGACCTCTACCAATGGGGGTGAGGAGATCCCAGTGGATGGGGCCGTAGCACTTCAGGTGACCTCTACCAATGGGGGTGAGAAGATCCCAGTGGGTGAGGCGGGGCACTTCAGGTGACCTCTACCAATGGGGATGAGGAGATCCTGATGGGTGGGGCCAGGGCACTTCAGGTTACTTCTACCAATGGGGGTAAGAAGATCCCAGTGGGTGGGGCGGGGTACTTCAGGTGACCTCTACCAATGGGGGTGAGGAGATCCTGATGGGTGGGGCTGGGGCACTTCAGTTGACCTCTACCAATGGGGGTGAGGAGATCCTGATGGGTGGGGCCGTAGCACTTCATGTGACCTCTACCAATGGGGGTGAGGAGATCCTGATGGGTGGGGCTGGGGCACTTCAGGTGACCTCTAGCAATGGGGGTGAGAAGATCTCAGGTGATGGGGCGGGGCAATTCAGGTGACCTCTACCAATGGGGTTGAGGAGATCCTGATGGGTCGGGCCGCGGCACTTCTGGTGACCTCTACCAATGGGGGTGAAGAGATCCCAGTGGGTGGGGCCGGGGCACTTCAGGTGACCTCTACCAATGGGGGTAAGGAGATTCTGATGGGTGGGGTGGGGGCACTTCAGGTGACCTCTACCAATGGGGGTGAGGAGATCCTGATGGGTGGGGCCGGGGCACTTCAGGTGACCTCTACCAATGGGGGTGAGGAGATCCCAGTGGGTGGGGCCGGGGCACTTCAGGTGACCTCTACCAAGGGGGGTGAGGAGATCCCAGTGGGTGGGGTGGGGGCACTTCAGGTGACCTCTACCAAGGGGGGTGAGGAGATCCCAGTGGGTGGGGTGGGGGCACTTCAGGTGACCTCTACCAATGGGGGTGAGGAGATCCCAGTGGGTGGGGCCGGAGCACTTCAGGTGACCTCTACCAATGGGGGTGAGGAGATCCTGATGTGTGGGGCCGGAGCACTTCAGGTGACCTCTACCAATGGCGGTGAGGAGATCCTGATGGGTGGGGCCGGGGCACTTTAGGTGACCTCTACCAATGGGGGTGAGGAGATCCTGAGGGGTGGGGCCGGAGCACTTCAGGTGACCTCTACCAATGGGGGTGAGGAGATCCTGATGGGTGGGGCCGGAGCACTTCAGGTGACCTCTACCAATGGGGGTGAGGAGATCCTGATGGGTGGGGTGGGGGCACTTCAGGTGACCTCTACCAATGGGGGTAAGGAGATCCTGATGGGTGGGGCGGGGGCACTTCAGGTGACCTCTACCAATGGGGGTGAGGAGATCCTGATGGGTGGTGCGGGGGCACTTCAGGTGACCTCTACCAATGGGGGTGAGGAGATCCTGAGGGGTGGGGCCGAAGTACTTCAGGTGACCATCTTCCAATGGGGGTGAGGAGATCCTGATGGGCGGGGCCGGGGCACTTCAGGTGACCTCTACCAATGGGGGTGAGGAGATCCTCATGGGTGGGGCCGGAGCACTTCAGGTGACCTCTACCAATGGGGGTGAGGAGATCCTGAGGGGTGGGGCCGGAGCACTTCAGGTGACCTCTACCAATGGGGGTGAGGAGATCCTGATGGGTGGGGTGGGGGCACTTCAGGTGACCTCTACCAATGGGGGTGAGGAGATCCTGATGGGTGGGGCGGGGGCACTTTAGGTGACCTCTACCAATGGGGTCGAGGAGATCCTGATGGGTGGGGCCGGGGCACTTTAGGTGACCTCTACCAATGGGGGTGAGGAGATCCTGATGGGTGGGGCGGGGGCACTTTAGGTGACCTCTACCAATGGGGGTGAGGAGATCCTGATGGGTGGGGTGGGGGCACTTTAGGTGACCTCTACCAATGGGGGTGAGGAGATCCTGATGGGTGGGGCGGGGGCACTTTAGGTGACCTCTACCAATGGGGGTGAGGAGATCCTGACGGGTGGGGCGAGGGCACTTTAGGTGACCTCTACCAATGGGGGTGAGGAGATCCTGATGGGTGGGGCCGGGGCACTTTAGGTGACCTCTACCAATGGGGGTGAGGAGATCCTGATGGGTGGGGCCGGGGCACTTTAGGTGACCTCTACCAATGGGGGTGAGGAGATCCTGATGGGTGGGGCGGGGGCACTTTAGGTGACCTCTACCAATGGGGGTGAGGAGATCCTGATGGGTGGGGCCGGGGCACTTTAGGTGACCTCTACCAATGGGGGTGAGGAGATCCTTATGGGTGGGGCCGGGGCACTTTAGGTGACCTCTACCAATGGGGGTGAGGAGATCCTGATGGGTGGGGCCGGGGCACTTTAGGTGACCTCTACCAATGGGGGTGAGGAGATCCTTATGGGTGGGGCCGGGGCACTTTAGGTGACCTCTGCCCCTGACCTCCTCTGATCCTCACCCATCTCCTCCTGACATTGTGCAGATGCCCCTTAATCTCATGGGAAGTTGTGCATAAAGCTTAACCCTTTCACTCCGTGGGTGGTAAATATTCTTTACTGACCCCACAAGGGGAGGACATCACTTATGACATCCTGTGCTCAGACCCTCCATTCTGTAACTGTAAAGAATCCTTTCCTATACTGATGATGTTCACACAAACCAATGGTCTCCTCCACCTGTAGCAGCCTCTGGAGGGCCACAGTCTGGAGCCCACTGCTATAAACTATCCCCCGATGTCCCTCCTACCCCCCGCACCGGGGCTGAAGGGCACGTCTAGGGTCCAGCACCCAGTAAATTACCTGTTCCTGCCCGATCACCAGCACCCCCTGGTGTTTGATGGGGTGATAAGGGGCCAGGTTCTCTCCGTTCCCCCGTAATACTCCGTCCTGATAGGCTTCCCAGACACCGTCCCTGGTGGTCCAGGTGATACAGATGTGATGCCATTTACCGTCATTAATCACAAACGGCAGTTTTGCCACCTGTAGGGTAGAAGAGGCGTACAGTGGCTCAGTGGTTAGTATTATATGATGGATCAGTGATTAGCATTATATGATGGATCAGTGATTAGCATTATATGATGGATCAGTGATTAGCATTATATGATGGATCAGTGATTAGTATTATATGATGGATCAGTGATTAGCATTATATGATGGATCAGTGATTAGCATTATATGATGGATCAGTGATTAGTATTATATGATGGATCAGTGATTAGCATTGTATGGGGGCTCAGTGGTTAGTATTATATGATGGATCAGTGATTAGCATTATATGATGAATCAGTGATTAGTATTATATGATGGATCAGTGATTAGCATTGTATGGGGGATCAGTGGTTAGTATTATATGATGGATCAGTGATTAGTATTGTATGGTGATCAGTGATTAGTATTATATGATGGATCAGTGATTAGCATTATATGATGGATCAGTGATTAGCATTATATGATGAATCAGTGATTAGTATTATATGATGGATCAGTGATTAGCATTGTATGGGGGATCAGTGGTTAGTATTATATGATGGATCAGTGATTAGTATTGTATGGTGATCAGTGATTAGCATTGTATGGTGGATCAGTGGTTAGTATTATATGATGGATCAGTGATTAGCATTGTATGGGGGATCAGTGGTTAGCATTATATGCGGGATCAGTGGTTAGCATTCTATGGGGGATCAGTGGTTAGTATTATATGGTGGATCAGTGGTTAGTATTATATGATGGATCAGTGATTAGCATTATATGATGGATCAGTGATTAGTATTATATGGTGGATCAGTGGTTAGTATTATATGATGGATCAGTGATTAGCATTATATGATGGATCAGTGATTAGCCTTGTATGGGGGATCAGTGGTTGGTATTATATGATGGATCAGTGATTAGCATTGTATGGGGATCAGTGGTTAGTATTGTATGGTGGATCAGTGATTAGCATTATATGATGGATCAGTGGTTAGCATTATATGATGGATCAGTGATTAGCATTGTATGGTGGCTCAGTGCTTAGTATTATATGATGGATCAGTGATTAGCCTTGTATGAGGGCTCAGTGGTTAGTATTGTATGGTGGATCAGTGATTAGCACTGTATGGGGGATCAGTGGTTAGCATTCTATGGGGGATCAGTGATTTGCATTATATGATGGATCAGTGATTAGCATTGTATGGGGGATCAGTGGTTAGTATTATATGATGGATCAGTGATTAGCATTGTATGGGGGATCAGTGGTTAGTATTATATGATGGATCAGTGATTAGCATTGTATGTATGCTCAGTGGTTAGGATTATATGATGGATCAGTGATTAGCACTGTATGGGGGATCAGTGGTTAGTATTGTATGGTGGATCAGTGATTAGCATGGTATGAGGGATCAGTGATTAGCATTGTATGGTGGATAAGTGGTTAGTATTATATAATGGATCAGTGATTAGCATTCTATGGGGGCTCAGTGGTTAGTATTATATGATAGATCAGTGATTAGCATTGTATGGGGGATCAGTGGTTAGTATTATATGATAGATCAGTGATTAGCATTGTATGGGGCTCAGTGGTTAGTATTATATGATGGATCAGTGGTTAGTATTGTATGGGGGATCAGTGGTTAGTATTGTATGGTGGATCAGTGGTTAGTATTGTATGGTGGATCAGTGATTAGCATTGTAGGGGGATCAGTGGTTAGCATTATATGATGGATCAGTGATTAACATTGTATGGAGCTCAGTGGTTAGTATTATATGATGGATCAGTGATTAGCATTGTATGGAGCTCAGTGGTTAGCATTATATGATGGATCAGTGATTAGCATTGTATGGGGCTCATTGGTTAGCATTATATGATGGATCAGTGATTAGTATTGTATGGGGGATCAGTGGTTAGCATTATATGATGGATCAGTGATTAGCATTGTATGAGGGCTCAGTAGTTAGTATTATATGATGGATCAGTGGTTAGCATTATATGATGGATCAGTGATTAGCATTGTATGGTGGATCAGTGGTTAGTATTATATGAGGGATCAGTGATTATCATTGTATGAGGGCTCAGTGGTTAGTATTATGTGATGGATCAGTGATTAGCATTGTATGGGGGCTCAGTGGTTAGCATTGTATGGGGGCTCAGTGATTAGTATTATGTGATGGATCAGTGATTAGCATTGTATGGGGGCTCAGTGGTTAGTGTTATATGATGGATCAGTGATTAGCATTGTATCGTGGATCAGTGGTTAGTATTATAGGATGAATCAGTGATTAGCATTTTATGGTGGATCAGTGGTTAGCATTGTATGTTGGATCAGTGGTTAGCATTGTATGGTGGATCAGTGGTTAGCATTGTATGGGGGCTCAGTGATTAGTATTATAAAATGGATAAGTGGTTAGCATTATATGATGGATCAGGGGTAAGTATTATATGATGGATCAGTGATTAGCTTTGTATGGTGGATCAGTAGTTAGTATTATAAGGTGGATCAGTGATTAGCATTGTATGGTGGATCAGTAGTTAGTATTATATGGTGGATCAGTGATTAGCATTGCTTGCAGGCTCATTAGTTAGTATTATATGATAGATCTGTGGTTAGAATTGTATGGTGGATCAGTGGTTAGCATTGTATGGGGGCTCAGTGATTAGTATTATATGATGGATCAGTGGTTAGCATTGTATGGGGGCTCAGTGGTTAGCATTATATGATGGATCAGGGGTAAGTATTATATGATGGATCAGTGATTAGCTTTGTATGGTGGATCAGTAGTTAGTATTATATGGTGGATCAGTGATTAGCATTGTATGGTGGATCAGTAGTTAGTATTATATGGTGGATCAGTGATTAGCATTGCTTGCAGGCTCATTAGTTAGTATTATATGATAGATCTGTGGTTAGAATTGTATGGTGGATCAGTGGTTAGCATTGTATAGGGGCTCAGTGATTAGTATTATATGATGGATCAGTGGTTAGCATTGTATGGGGGCTCAGTGGTTTGCATTATATGATGTATCAGTGGTTAACATTATATGGTGGCTGAGTGGTTAGTATTATATAAGGGCTCAGTGGTTAGTATTAGATAAGGGCTCAGTGGATAGTATTGTAAGGTGGCTGAGTGGTTAGTATTATATAAGGTCTCAGTGGTTAGTATTATATGAGGGCTCAGTGGTTCGTATTGTAAGGGTTCTCAGTGGTTAGTATTATATGAGGGCTCAGTGGATAGTATTGTATGGTGGATCAGTGGTTAGCATTGTATGGAGGCTAAGGGGTTAGCATTGTACAGTGGATCAGTGGTTAGCAATGTATGGTGCATCAGTGGTTAGCATTGTAGGGTGGACCAGTGGTTCGCATTATATGGTAGCTAAGTTGTTAGTATGGTATGAGGGCTCAGTGGTTAGTATTGTAAGGTGGCTCAGTGATTAGTATTATATGAGGGCTCAGTGGTTAGTATTATATGAGGGCTCAGTGGTTAGTATTGTATGGTGGATCAGTGGTTAGCATTGTATGAACGCTCAGTGGTTACCATTGCATGGAGGCTCAGTGGTTAGAATGATATGGTGGATTCGTGATTAGCATTGTATGGTGGATCAGTGATTAGCATAGTATGGTGGATCAGTGGTTAGTATTATATGATGGATCAGTGGTTAACATTATATGGTGAATCAGGGGTTAATATTGTATGAGGACTCAGTGGTTAGTATTGTATGATGGCTCAGTGGTTAGTATTATATGAGGGCTCAGTGGTCAGCATTGTATTGTGGCCCAGTTGTTTGCATTGTGTTGTGGCTCAGTGGTTAGCATTGTATGGTGGGTCAGTGGTTAGTATTGTATGGTGGATCAGTTGTTAGCATTGTATGGGGGCTTAGTGGTTACTATTATATGATGGATCAGTGGTTAGTATTGTATGAGGGCTCAGTGGTAAGTATTGTATGGGGGCTCAGTGGTTAGTATTATGTGAGGGCTCAGTGGTTAGCATTGTGTCGTGGCTCAGTGGATAGAATTGCAACGTGGCTCAGTGGTTAGCATTGTATGGTGGATCAGTGGTTAGCATTGTCTGGATGCTCAGGGGTTAGCATTATATGATGGATCAGTGGTTAGTATTTTAGGGTGGCTCAGTGGTTAATATTGTATTGGGGCTCAGTGGTTAGTATTATGTGAGGGCTCAGTGGTTAGCATTATATCGTGGCTCAGTTATTAGCATTGTATTATGGCTCAGTGGTTAGCATTGTTTGGTGGATCAGAGGTTAGTACTGTATGGTGGATCAGTGGTTAGCATTGTATGGGGACTTAGTGGTTTGCATTATATGATGGATCAGTGGTTAGCATTGTATGGGAAGCTCAGTGTTTACATTTGTATGGTGGATCAGTGGTTAGCATTGTATAGGTGCTTAGTGGTTAGCATTATATGATGGATCAGTGGTTAGCATTTTATGTGGAGCTCAGTAGTTAGTATTGTATGGTGGATCATTGGTTAGCACTGTATGGTGGATCGGTGGGTAGCATTATATGGGGCTCAGTGGGTAGCACTGGATGGTGAATCAGTGGTTAGCATTTTATGGTGGATCAGTGGGTAGCATTATATGGGGGCTCAGCGGTTAGCATTGTATGGAGGATCAGTGGTTAGGACTGTATGGTGGCTCAGTGGTATTATATGGTGGCTCAATGGTTAGCATTATATGGTGGCTCAGTGGTTAGCACTGCATGGTGGATCAGTGGGTAGCATTATATGGTGGCTCATTGGTTAGCATTATATGGGGGCTCAGTGGTTAGCACTTTATGGTGGATAAGTGGTTAATATTATATGAGGGCTCAGTTGTTAGCATTGTATGGTGGATCAGTGGTTGGCATTGTATGGTGGCTCAATGGTATTAAATGGTTGTTCATTGTTTAGCATTATATGGCGGCTTAGTGGTTACCATTATATGGTGGCTCAGTGGTTAGAATTATATGGTGGCTCAGTGGTTAGCACTGTATGATGGCTCAGTGGTATTATATGGTGGCTCAATGGTTAGTATTATATGGTGGCTCAGTGGTTAGCACTGTATGGTAAATCAGTGGGTAGCATTATATGGTTGATCATTGGTTAGCATTATATAGTGGCTCAGGGGTTAGCACTGTATGGTGGATCAGTGGTTATTATTATATGAGAGCTCAGTGGTTAGCATTGTATGGTGGCTCAGTGGTTTTATATGGTGGCTCAGGGGTTAGCACTGTATGGTGGATCAGTGGGTAGCATATGGGGGCTCAGTTGTTAGCACTGTATGGTGGATCAGTGGTTAGCATTGTATGATGGCTCAGTGGTATTATATGGTGGCTCAATGGTTAGCATTATATGGTGGCTCAGTGGTTAGCACTGTATGGTGGCTCAGTGGTATTATATGGTGTCTCAATGTTTAGCATTTTATGGTGGCTCAGTGGTTAGCACTGTATGGTGCATCAGCAGTTGGCACTGTATGGTGCATCAGCGGTGGTCACTGTATGGTGGATAAGTGGTTAACATTGTATGGTGGCTCAGTGGTATTATATGGTGGTTCATTGGTTAGCATTGCATGGTGGCTCAGGGGTTAGCACTGTAAGGTGGCTCAGTGGTATTATATGGTGGCTCAATGGTTAGCATTATATGGTGGCTCAGTGGTTAGCACTGTATGGTGGATCAGTGGGTACCATTATATGGGGGCTCAGTGGTTAGCACTGTATGGTGGATCAGTGGTTAGCATTGTATGGTGGCTCAGTGGTATTATATGGTGGCTCATTGGTTAGCATTATATGGTGGCTCAGTGGTTAGCACTGTATGGTGGATCAGTGGGTAGCATTATATGGGGGCTCAGTGGGTAGCACTGTTGCCTTGCAGCACTTGGGTCTTATGACAAGGACAACATACTGATAGGTGAGTTTAGATTGCGAGCCTCACAGAGGACTGGTTGTAGTGTACAGCACTATGGAATATGTTGGTGCTATATAAAGAATTGTTTTATATCAGGGTGATAGACTATTGTGCCCGTGGTACCTTGTCATTGATGAGGATCTCCATTGGGTTGTTGCCCCACTCGATGAGCACCAGTTCATTGGCTTGGCCGGGCACAGCATAAGAGAAGGGGGTGCCCACCCCCGGGGAGGCGTTGGACTTCAGCCACATGGAGACGGTGAAGGCGTACATCTCCGGGAGACTCTTCTTCACCTTGGCGTACATGTAATTCGTCCTCAGGGGGAAGATCAGCTGGAACTTATCCGCAGGTTTATTCTCCTTCTGGCCTAAACAATAGAAAATGATTGTGATCAACCATGTACCCCCCGAATGGGCTGCAGGGGGCGCTAGAGCAGAATGATGACTCCATGTACCCCCCAGATGGGCTGCAGTGGGCGCTAGAGCAGAATGATGATTCCATGTACCCCCCGGATGGGCTGTAGGGGGCGCTAGAGCAGAATGATGACTCCATGTATCCCCCAGATGGGCTGCAGGGGGCGCTAGAGCAGAATGATGATTCCATGTACCCCCCGGATGGGCTGCAGGGGGCGCTAGAGCAGAATGATGATTCCATGTACCCCCCAGATGGGCTGCAGGGGGCGCTAGAGCAGAATGATGACTCCATGTACCCCCCGGATGGGCTGCAGGGGGCGCTAGAGCAGAATGATGACTCCATGTACCCCCCAGATGGGCTGCAGGGGGCGCTAGAGCAGAATGATGATTCCATGTACCCCCCGGATGGGCTGTAGGGGGCGCTAGAGCAGAATGATGACTCCATGTATCCCCCAGATGGGCTGCAGGGGGCGCTAGAGCAGAATGATGATTCCATGTACCCCCCCGGATGGGCTGTAGGGGGCGCTAGAGCAGAATGATGATTCCATGTACCCCCCCGGATGGGCTGTAGGGGGCGCTAGAGCAGAATGATGATTCCATGTACCCCCCGGATGGGCTGCAGGGCGCGCTAGAGCAGAATGATGACTCCATGTAACCCCCAGAAGGGCTGAAGGGGGCGCTAGAGCAGAATGATGATTCCATGTACCCCCCAGATGGGCCGTAGGGGGCGCTAGAGCAGAATGATGATTCCATGTACCCCTAGATGGGCTGCAGGGGGCGCTAGAGCAGAATGATGACTCCATGTACCCCCCAGATGGGCTGCAGGGGGCGCTAGAGCAGAATGATGATTCCATGTACCCCCCAGATGGGCTGCAGGGGGCACTAGAGCAGAATGATGATTCCATGTACCCCCCGGATGGGCTGCAGGGGGCGCTAGAGCAGAATGATGATCCCATGTACCCCCTGGATGGGCTGCAGGGGGCGCTAGAGCAGAATGATGACTCCATGTACCCCCCAGATGGGCTGCAGGGGGCGCTAGAGCAGAATGATGACTCCATGTACCCCCGGATGGGCTGCAGGGGGCGCTAGAGCAGAATGATGATTCCATGTACCCCCCAGATGGGCTGCAGGGGGCGCTAGAGCAGAATGATGACTCCATGTACCCCCCGGATGGGCTGCAGGGGGCGCTAGAGCAGAATGATGACTCCATGTACCCCCAAGATGGGCTGCAGGGGGCGCTAGAGCAGAATGATGATTCCATGTACCCCCCGGATGGGCTGTAGGGGGCACTAGAGCAGAATGATGACTCCATGTATCCCCCAGATGGGCTGCAGGGGGCGCTAGAGCAGAATGATGATTCCATGTACCCCCCGGATGGGCTGTAGGGGGCGCTAGAGCAGAATGATGATTCCATGTACCCCCCGGATGGGCTGTAGGGGGCGCTAGAGCAGAATGATGATTCCATGTACCCCCCGAATGGGCTGCAGGGCGCGCTAGAGCAGAATGATGACTCCATGTAACCCCCAGAAGGGCTGAAGGGGGCGCTAGAGCAGAATGATGATTCCATGTACCCCCCAGATGGGCTGTAGGGGGCGCTAGAGCAGAATGATGATTCCATGTACCCCCCAGATGGGCTGCAGGGGGCGCTAGAGCAGAATGATGATTCCATGTACCCCCTAGATGGGCTGCAGGGGGCGCTAGAGCAGAATGATGACTCCATGTACCCCCCAGATGGGCTGCAGGGGGCGCTAGAGCAGAATGATGATTCCATGTACTCCCCGGATGGGCTGCAGGGGGCTCTAGAGCAGAATGATGATTCCATATACCCCCCAGATGGGCTGCAGGGGGCGCTAGAGCAGAATGATGATTCCATGTACCCCCCAGATGGGCTGCAGGGGGCGCTAGAGCAGAATGATGATTCCATGGACCCCCCAGATGGGCTGCAGGGGGCGCTAGAGCAGAATGATGACTCCATGTACCCCCCAGATGGGCTGCAGGGGGCACTAGAGCAGAATGATGATTCCATGTACCCCCCAGATGGGCTGCAGGGGGCGCTAGAGCAGAATGATAATTGATGATTCCATGTACCCCCCAGATGGGCTGCAGGGGGCGCTAGAGCAGAATGATGATTCCATATACCCCCCAGATGGGCTGCAGGGGGCGCTAGAGCAGAATGATGATTCCATGTACCCCCCAGATGGGCTGCAGGGGGCGCTAGAGCAGAATGATGATTCCATGTACCCCCCGGATGGGCTGCAGGGAGCGCTAGAGCAGAATGATGACTCCATGTACCCCCCGGATGGGCTGCAGGGGGCGCTAGAGCAGAATGATGATTCCATATACCCCCCAGATGGGCTGTAGGGGGGGCTAGAGCAGAATGATGATTCCATGTACCCCCCAGATGGGCTGCAGGGGCGCTAGAGCAGAATGATGATTCCATGTACCCCCCAGATGGGCTGCAGGGGGCGCTAGAGCAGAATGATGATTCCATGTACCCCCCAGATGGGCTGCAGGGGGCGCTAGAGCAGAATGATGATTCCATGTATCCCCCAGATGGGCTGCAGGGGGCGCTAGAGCAGAATGATGACTCCATGTACCCCCCAGATGGGCTGCAGGGGGCGCTAGAGCAGAATGATGATTCCATGTACCCCCCAGATGGGCTGCAGGGGGCTCTAGAGCAGAATGATGATTCCATGTACCCCCCGGATGGGCTGCAGGGGGCGCTAGAGCAGAATGATGACTCCATGTACCCCCCGGATGGGCTGCAGGGGGCGCTAGAGCAGAATGATGATTCCATATACCCCCCAGATGGGCTGCAGGGGGCGCTAGAGCAGAATGATGATTCCATGTACCCCCCGGATGGGCTGCAGGGGCGCTAGAGCAGAATGATGATTCCATGTACCCCCCAGATGGGCTGCAGGGGCGCTAGAGCAGAATGATGATTCCATGTACCCCCCAGATGGGCTGCAGGGGGCGCTAGAGCAGAATGATGATTCCATGTACCCCCCTGATGGGCTGCAGGGGGCGCTAGAGCAGAATGATGATTCCATGTACCCCCCAGATGGGCTGCAGGGGGAACTAGAGCAGAATGATGATTCCATGTACCCCCCGGATGGGCTGCAGGGGGCGCTAGAGCAGAATGATGACTACATGTACCCCCCGGATGGGCTGCAGGGGGCGCTAGAGCAGAATGATGATTCCATATACCCCCCAGATGGGCTGCAGGGGGCGCTAGAGCAGAATGATGATTCCATGTACCCCCCGGATGGGCTGCAGGGGGCGCTAGAGGAGAATGATGATTCCATGTACCCCCCAGATGGGCTGCAGGGGCGCTAGAGCAGAATGATGATTCCATGTACCCCCCAGATGGGCTGCAGGGGCGCTAGAGCAGAATGATGATTCCATGTACCCCCCAGATGGGCTGCATGGGGGCGCTAGAGCAGAATGATGATTCCATGTACCCCCCAGATGGGCTGCAGGGGGCGCTAGAGCAGAATGATGATTCCATGTACCCCCCAGATGGGCTGCAGGGGGAACTAGAGCAGAATGATGATTCCATGTACCCCCCGGATGGGCTGCAGGGGGCGCTAGAGCAGAATGATGACTCCATGTACCCCCCGGATGGGCTGCAGGGGGCGCTAGAGCAGAATGATGATTCCATATACCCCCCAGATGGGCTGCAGGGGGCGCTAGAGCAGAATGATGATTCCATGTACCCCCCGGATGGGCTGCAGGGGGCGCTAGAGGAGAATGATGATTCCATGTACCCCCCAGATGGGCTGCAGGGGGCGCTAGAGCAGAATGATGATTCCATGTACCCCCCAGATGGGCTGCAGGGGGCGCTAGAGCAGCATGATGATTCCATGTACCCACCAGATGGGCTGCAGGGGGCGCTAGAGCGGAATGATGATTCCATGTACCCCCAGATGGGCTGCAGGGGGCGCTAGAGCAGAATGATTATTCCATGTACCCCCTGGATGGGCTGCAGGGGGCGCTAGAGCAGAATAATGATTCCATGTACCCCCCGGATGGGCTGCGAGGGCGCTAGAGCAGAATGATGATTCCATGTACCCCCCAGATGGGCTGCAGGGGGCGCTAGAGCAGAATGATGATTCCATGTATCCCCCAGATAGGCTGCAGGGGGCGCTAGAGCAGAATGATGATTCCATGTATCCCCCAGATGGGCTGCAGGGGGCACTAGAGCAGAATGATGATTCCATGTATCCCCCAGATGGGCTGCAGGGGGCGCTAGAGCAGAATGATGATTCCATGTACCCCCCAGATGGGCTGCAGAGGGCGCTAGAGCAGAATGATGATTCCATGTACCCCCCAGATGGGCTGCAGGGGGCGCTAGAGCAGCATGATGATCCCATGTACCCCCCCCCCCCAAGATGGGCTGTAGGGGGTGCTAGAGCAGCATGATGATTCCATGTACCCCCCAGATGGGCTGCAGGGGGCGCTAGAGCAGAATGATGATTCCATGTACCCCCCTGATGGGCTGCAGGGGACGCTAGAGCAGCATGATGATTCCATTTACCCCCCAGATGGGCTGCAGGGGGCGCTAGAGCAGAATGATGATTCCATGTACCCACCAGATGGGCTGCAGGGGGCGCTAGAGCGGAATGATGATTCCATGTACCCCCAGATGGGCTGCAGGAGGCGCTAGAGCAGAATGATTATTCCATGTACCCCCTGGATGGGCTGCAGGGGGTGCTAGAGCAGAATAATGATTCCATGTACCCCCCGAATGGGCTGCGAGGGCGCTAGAGCAGAATGATAATTCCATGTACCCCCCAGATGGGCTGCAGGGAGCGCTAGAGCAGAATGATGATTCCATGTATCCCCCAGATAGGCTGCAGGGGGCACTAGAGCAGAATGATGATTCCATGTACCCCCCGGATGGGCTGCGAGGGCGATAGAGCAGAATGATGATTCCATGTACCCCCCGGATGGGCTGCAGGGGGTGCTAGAGCAGAATGATGACTCCATGTACCCCCCGGATGGGCTGCAGGGGGCGCTAGAGCAGAATGATGATTCCATGTACCCCCCAGATGGGCTGCAGGGGGCGCTAGAGCAGAATGATGATTCCATGTACCCCCCGGATGGGCTGCAGGGGGCGCTAGAGGAGAATGATGATTCCATGTACCCCCCAGATGGGCTGCAGGGGGCGCTAGAGCAGAATGATGATTCCATGTACCCCCCAGATGGGCTGCAGGGGGCGCTAGAGCAGCATGATGATCCCATGTACCCCCCCCCCCCAGATGGGCTGCAGGGGGTGCTAGAGCAGCATGATGATTCCATGTACCCCCCAGATGGGCTGCAGGGGGTGATAGAGCAGAATGTTGATTTCATGTACCCCCCAGGATGGGCTGCAGGGGGCGCTAGAGCAGAATGATGACTCCATGTACCCCCCAGATGGGCTGCAGGGGGCGCTAGAGCAGAATGATGATTCCATGTACCCCCCGGATGGGCTGCGAGGGCGCTAGAGCAGAATGATGATTCCATGTACCCCCCCGGATGGGCTGCAGGGGACGCTAGAGCAGCATGATGATTCCATGTACCCCCCAGATGGGCTGCGAGGGCGCTAGAGCAGCATGATGATTCCATTTACCCCCCAGATGGGCTGCAGGGGGCACTAGAGCAGAATGATGATTCCATGTACCCCCCGGATGGGCTGCAGGGTGCACTAGAGCGGAATGATGATTCCATGTACCCCCCAGATGGGCTGCAGGGGGAGCTAGAGCAGAATGATGATTCCATGTACCCCCTGGATGGGTTGCAGGGGGCGCTAGAGCAGAATGATGATTCCATGTACCCCCCAGATGGGCTGCGAGGGCGCTAGAGCAGAATGATGATTCCATGTACCCCCCGGATGGTCTAAAGGGGGCACTAGAGCAGAATGATGACTCCATGTACCCCCCGGATGGGCTGCACGGGGCGCTAGAGCAGAATGATGATTCCATGTACCCCCCGGATGGTCTGCAGGGGGCGCTAGAGCAGAATGATGATTCCATGTACCCCTCCAGATGGGCTGCAGGGGGCACTAGAGCAGAATGATGACTCCATGTACCCCCCAGATGGGCTGCAGGGGGCGCTAGAGCAGAATGATGATTCCATGTACCCCTCGGATGGGCTGCAGGGGGCGCTAGAGCAGAATGGTGACTCCATGTACCCCCCGGATGGGCTGCAGGGGGCGCTAGAGCAGAATGATGATTCCATGTACCCCCCGGATGGTCTGCAGGGGGCGCTAGAGCAGAATGATGACTCCATGTACCCCCCAGATGGGCTGCAGGGGGCGCTAGAGCAGAATGATGATTCCATGTACCTCCCGGATGGGCTGTAGGGGGCACTAGAGCAGAATGATGACTCCATGTATCCCCCAGATGGGCTGCAGGGGGCGCTAGAGCAGAATGATGATTCCATGTACCCCCCGGATGGGCTGTAGGGGGCGCTAGAGCAGAATGATGATTCCATGTACCCCCCGGATGGGCTGTAGGGGGCGCTAGAGCAGAATGATGATTCCATGTACCCCCCCGGATGGGCTGCAGGGCGCGCTAGAGCAGAATGATGACTCCATGTAACCCCCAGAAGGGCAGAAGGGGGCGCTAGAGCAGAATGATGATTCCATGTACCCCCCAGATGGGCTGTAGGGGGCGCTAGAGCAGAATGATGATTCCATGTACCCCCCAGATGGGCTGCAGGGGGCGCTAGAGCAGAATGATGATTCCATGTACCCCCTAGATGGGCTGCAGGGGGCGCTAGAGCAGAATGATGACTCCATGTACCCCCTAGATGGGCTGCAGGGGGCGCTAGAGCAGAATGATGATTCCATGTACCCCCCAGATGGGCTGCAGGGGGCACTAGAGCAGAATGATGATTCCATGTACCCCCCAGATGGGCTGCAGGGGGCGCTAGAGCAGAATGATGATCCCATGTACCCCCTGGATTGGCTGCAGGGGGCGCTAGAGCAGAATGATGACTCCATGTACCCCCCAGATGGGCTGCAGGGGGCGCTAGAGCAGAATGATGACTCCATGTACCCCCCGGATGGGCTGCAGGGGGCGCTAGAGCAGAATGATGATTCCATGTACCCCCCAGATGGGCTGCAGGGGGCGCTAGAGCAGAATGATGACTCCATGTACCCCCCAGATGGGGTGCAGGGGGCGCTAGAGCAGAATGATGATTCCATATACCCCCCAGATGGGCTGCAGGGGGCGCTAGAGCAGAATGATGATTCCATGTACCCCCCAGATGGGCTGCAGGGGGCGCTAGAGCAGAATGATGATTCCATGGACCCCCCAGATGGGCTGCAGGGGGCGCTAGAGCAGAATGATGACTCCATGTACCCCCCAGATGGGCTGCAGGGGGCACTAGAGCAGAATGATGATTCCATGTACTCCCCAGATGGGCTGCAGGGGGCGCTAGAGCAGAATGATAATTCCATGTACCCCCCGGATGGGCTGCAGGGGGCGCTAGAGCAGAATGATGATTCCATGTACCCCCCAGATGGGCTGCAGGGGGCACTAGAGCAGAATGATGATTCCATGTACCCCCCAGATGGGCTGCAGGGGGCGCTAGAGCAGAATGATGATTCCATATACCCCCCAGATGGGCTGCAGGGGGCGCTAGAGCAGAATGATGATTCCATGTACCCCCCAGATGGGCTGCAGGGGGCGCTAGAGCAGAATGATGATTCCATGTACCCCCCGGATGGGCTGCAGGGAGCGCTAGAGCAGAATGATGACTCCATGTACCCCCCGGATGGGCTGCGAGGACGCTAGAGCAGAATGATGATTCCATGTACCCCCCAGATGGGCTGCAGGGAGCGCTAGAGCAGAATGATGATTCCATGTATCCCCCAGATAGGCTGCAGGGGGCACTAGAGCAGAATGATGATTCCATGTACCCCCCGGATGGGCTGCGAGGGCGATAGAGCAGAATGATGATTCCATGTACCCCCCAGATGGGCTGCAGGGGGTGCTAGAGCAGAATGATGACTCCATGTACCCCCCGGATGTGCTGCAGGGGGCGCTAGAGCAGAATGATGATTTCATGTACCCCCCCAGATGGGCTGCAGGGGGCGCTAGAGCAGAATGATGATTCCATGTACCCCCCGGATGGGCTGCAGGGGGCGCTAGAGGAGAATGATGATTCCATGTACCCCCCAGATGGGCTGCAGGGGGCGCTAGAGCAGAATGATGATTCCATGTACCCCCCAGATGGGCTGCAGGGGGCGCTAGAGCAGCATGATGATCCCATGTACCCCCCCCCCAGATGGGCTGCAGGGGGTGCTAGAGCAGCATGATGATTCCATGTACCCCCCAGATGGGCTGCAGGGGGCACTAGAGCAGAATGTTGATTTCATGTACCCCCCAGGATGGGCTGCAGGGGGCGCTAGAGCAGAATGATGACTCCATGTACCCCCCAGATGGGCTGCAGGGGGCGCTAGAGCAGAATGATGATTCCATGTACCCCCCGGATGGGCTGCGAGGGCGCTAGAGCAGAATGATGATTCTATGTACCCCCCCGGATGGGCTGCAGGGGACGCTACAGCAGCATGATGATTCCATGTACCCCCCAGATGGGCTGCGAGGGCGCTAGAGCAGCATGATGATTCCATTTACCCCCCAGATGGGCTGCAGGGGGCACTAGAGCAGAATGATGATTCCATGTACCCCCCGGATGGGCTGCAGGGTGCACTAGAGCGGAATGATGATTCCATGTACCCCCCAGATGGGCTGCAGGGGGAGCTAGAGCAGAATGATGATTCCATGTACCCCCTGGATGGGTTGCAGGGGGCGCTAGAGCAGAATGATGATTCCATGTACCCCCCGGATGGGCTGCGAGGGCGCTAGAGCAGAATGATGATTCCATGTACCCCCCGGATGGTCTGCAGGGGGCACTAGAGCAGAATGATGACTCCATGTACCCCCCGGATGGGCTGCAGGGGGCGCTAGAGCAGAATGATGATTCCATGTACCCCCCGGATGGTCTGCAGGGGGCGCTAGAGCAGAATGATGATTCCATGTACCCCCCCAGATGGGCTGCAGGGGGCTCTAGAGCAGAATGATGACTCCATGTACCCCCCAGATGGGCTGCAGGGGGCGCTAGAGCAGAATGATGATTCCATGTACCCCTCGGATGGGCTGCAGGGGGCGCTAGAGCAGAATGGTGACTCCATGTACCCCCCGGATGGGCTGCAGGGGGCGCTAGAGCAGAATGATGATTCCATGTACCCCCCGGATGGTCTGCAGGGGGCGCTAGAGCAGAATGATGACTCCATGTACCCCCCAGATGGGCTGCAGGGGGCGCTAGAGCAGAATGATGATTCCATGTACCCCCCGGATGGGCTGTAGGGGGCACTAGAGCAGAATGATGACTCCATGTATCCCCCAGATGGGCTGCAGGGGGCGCTAGAGCAGAATGATGATTCCATGTACCCCCCGGATGGGCTGCAGGGGGCGCTAGAGCAGAATGATGATTCCATGTACCCCCCGGATGGGCTGTAGGGGGCGCTAGAGCAGAATGATGATTCCATGTACTCCCCGGATGGGCTGCAGGGCGCGCTAGAGCAGAATGATGACTCCATGTAACCCCCAGAAGGGCTGAAGGGGGCGCTAGAGCAGAATGATGATTCCATGTACCCCCCAGATGGGCTGTAGGGGGCGATAGAGCAGAATGATGATTCCATGTACCCCCCAGATGGGCTGCAGGGGGCGCTAGAGCAGAATGATGATTCCATGTACCCCCTAGATGGGCTGCAGGGGGCGCTAGAGCAGAATGATGACTCCATGTACCCCCTAGATGGGCTGCAGGGGGCGCTAGAGCAGAATGATGATTCCATGTACCCCCCAGATGGGCTGCAGGGGGCACTAGAGCAGAATGATAATTCCATGTACCCCCCGGATGGGCTGCAGGGGGCGCTAGAGCAGAATGATGATCCCATGTACCCCCTGGATGGGCTGCAGGGGGCGCTAGAGCAGAATGATGACTCCATGTACCCCCCAGATGGGCTGCAGGGGGCGCTAGAGCAGAATGATGACTCCATGTACCCCCCGGATGGGCTGCAGGGGGCGCTAGAGCAGAATGATGATTCCATGTACCCCCCAGATGGGCTGCAGGGGGCGCTAGAGCAGAATGATGACTCCATGTACCCCCCAGATGGGCTGCAGGGGGCGCTAGAGCAGAATGATGATTCCATATACCCCCCAGATGGGCTGCAGGGGGCGCTAGAGCAGAATGATGATTCCATGTACCCCCCAGATGGGCTGCAGGGGGCGCTAGAGCAGAATGATGATTCCATGGACCCCCCAGATGGGCTGCAGGGGGCGCTAGAGCAGAATGATGACTCCATGTACCCCCCAGATGGGCTGCAGGGGGCACTAGAGCAGAATGATGATTCCATGTACCCCCCAGATGGGCTGCAGGGGGCGCTAGAGCAGAATGATGATTCCATGTACCCCCCAGATGGGCTGCAGGGGGAACTAGAGCAGAATGATGATTCCATGTACCCCCCGGATGGGCTGCAGGGGGCGCTAGAGCAGAATGATGACTCCATGTACCCCCCGGATGGGCTGCAGGGGGCGCTAGAGCAGAATGATGATTCCATATACCCCCCAGATGGGCTGCAGGGGGCGCTAGAGCAGAATGATGATTCCATGTACCCCCCGGATGGGCTGCAGGGGGCGCTAGAGGAGAATGATGATTCCATGTACCCCCCAGATGGGCTGCAGGGGCGTTAGAGCAGAATGATGATTCCATGTACCCCCCAGATGGGCTGCAGGGGCGCTAGAGCAGAATGATGATTCCATGTACCCCCCGGATGGGCTGCAGGGGGCGCTAGAGCAGAATGATGACTCCATGTACCCCCCGGATGGGCTGCAGGGGGCGCTAGAGCAGAATGATGATTCCATATACCCCCCAGATGGGCTGCAGGGGGCGCTAGAGCAGAATGATGATTCCATGTACCCCCCGGATGGGCTGCAGGGGGCGCTAGAGGAGAATGATGATTCCATGTACCCCCCAGATGGGCTGCAGGTGGCGCTAGAGCAGTATGATGATTCCATGTACCCACCAGATGGGCTGCAGGGGGCGCTAGAGCGGAATGATGATTCCATGTACCCCCAGATGGGCTGCAGGGGGCGCTAGAGCAGAATGATTATTCCATGTAACCCCTGGATGGGCTGCAGGGGGCGCTAGAGCAGAATAATGATTCCATGTACCCCCCGGATGGGCTGCGAGGGCGCTAGAGCAGAATGATGATTCCATGTACCCCCCAGATGGGCTGCAGGGGGCGCTAGAGCAGAATGATGATTCCATGTATCCCCCAGATAGGCTGCAGGGGGCGCTAGAGCAGAATGATGATTCCATGTATCCCCCAGATGGGCTGCAGGGGGCACTAGAGCAGAATGATGATTCCATGTATCCCCCAGATGGGCTGCAGGGAGCGCTAGAGCAGAATGATGATTCCATGTACCCCCCAGATGGGCTGCAGAGGGCGCTAGAGCAGAATGATGATTCCATGTACCCCCCAGATGGGCTGCAGGGGGCGCTAGAGCAGCATGATGATCCCATGTACCCCCCCCCCCAAGATGGGCTGTAGGGGGTGCTAGAGCAGCATGATGATTCCATGTACCCCCCAGATGGGCTGCAGGGGGCGCTAGAGCAGAATGATGATTCCATGTACCCCCCTGATGGGCTGCAGGGGACGCTAGAGCAGCATGATGATTCCATTTACCCCCCAGATGGGCTGCAGGGGGCGCTAGAGCGGAATGATGATTTCATGTACCCCCAGATGTGCTGCAGGAGGCGCTAGAGCAGAATGATTATTCCATGTACCCCCTTGATGGGCTGCAGGGGGTGCTAGAGCAGAATAATGATTCCATGTACCCCCCGGATGGGCTGCGAGGGCGCTAGAGCAGAATGATGATTCCATGTACCCCCCAGATGGGCTGCAGGGGGCGCTAGAGGAGAATGATGATTCCATGTACCCCCCAGATGGGCTGCAGGGGGCGCTAGAGCAGAATGATGATTCCATGTACCCCCCAGATGGGCTGCAGGGGGCGCTAGAGCAGAATGATGATTCCATGTACCCCCCAGATGGGCTGCAGGGGGAACTAGAGCAGAATGATGATTCCATGTACCCCCCGGATGGGCTGCAGGGGGCGCTAGAGCAGAATGATGACTCCATGTACCCCCCGGATGGGCTGCAGGGGGCGCTAGAGCAGAATGATGATTCCATATACCCCCCAGATGGGCTGCAGGGGGCGCTAGAGCAGAATGATGATTCCATGTACCCCCCGGATGGGCTGCAGGGGGCGCTAGAGGAGAATGATGATTCCATGTACCCCCCAGATGGGCTGCAGGGGCGTTAGAGCAGAATGATGATTCCATGTACCCCCCAGATGGGCTGCAGGGGCGCTAGAGCAGAATGATGATTCCATGTACCCCCCGGATGGGCTGCAGGGGGCGCTAGAGCAGAATGATGACTCCATGTACCCCCCGGATGGGCTGCAGGGGGCGCTAGAGCAGAATGATGATTCCATATACCCCCCAGATGGGCTGCAGGGGGCGCTAGAGCAGAATGATGATTCCATGTACCCCCCGGATGGGCTGCAGGGGGCGCTAGAGGAGAATGATGATTCCATGTACCCCCCAGATGGGCTGCAGGTGGCGCTAGAGCAGTATGATGATTCCATGTACCCACCAGATGGGCTGCAGGGGGCGCTAGAGCGGAATGATGATTCCATGTACCCCCAGATGGGCTGCAGGGGGCGCTAGAGCAGAATGATTATTCCATGTAACCCCTGGATGGGCTGCAGGGGGCGCTAGAGCAGAATAATGATTCCATGTACCCCCCGGATGGGCTGCGAGGGCGCTAGAGCAGAATGATGATTCCATGTACCCCCCAGATGGGCTGCAGGGGGCGCTAGAGCAGAATGATGATTCCATGTATCCCCCAGATAGGCTGCAGGGGGCGCTAGAGCAGAATGATGATTCCATGTATCCCCCAGATGGGCTGCAGGGGGCACTAGAGCAGAATGATGATTCCATGTATCCCCCAGATGGGCTGCAGGGAGCGCTAGAGCAGAATGATGATTCCATGTACCCCCCAGATGGGCTGCAGAGGGCGCTAGAGCAGAATGATGATTCCATGTACCCCCCAGATGGGCTGCAGGGGGCGCTAGAGCAGCATGATGATCCCATGTACCCCCCCCCCCAAGATGGGCTGTAGGGGGTGCTAGAGCAGCATGATGATTCCATGTACCCCCCAGATGGGCTGCAGGGGGCGCTAGAGCAGAATGATGATTCCATGTACCCCCCTGATGGGCTGCAGGGGACGCTAGAGCAGCATGATGATTCCATTTACCCCCCAGATGGGCTGCAGGGGGCGCTAGAGCGGAATGATGATTTCATGTACCCCCAGATGTGCTGCAGGAGGCGCTAGAGCAGAATGATTATTCCATGTACCCCCTTGATGGGCTGCAGGGGGTGCTAGAGCAGAATAATGATTCCATGTACCCCCCGGATGGGCTGCGAGGGCGCTAGAGCAGAATGATGATTCCATGTACCCCCCAGATGGGCTGCAGGGAGCGCTAGAACAGAATGATGATTCCATGTATCCCCCAGATAGGCTGCAGGGGGCACTAGAGCAGAATGATGATTCCATGTACCCCCCGGATGGGCTGCGAGGGCGATAGAGCAGAATGATGATTCCATGTACCTCCCGGATGGGCTGCAGGGGGTGCTAGAGCAGAATGATGACTCCATGTACCCCCCGGATGGGCTGCAGGGGGCGCTAGAGCAGAATGATGATTCCATGTACCCCCCCAGATGGGCTGCAGGGGGCGCTAGAGCAGATTGATGATTCCATGTACCCCCCGGATGGGCTGCAGGGGGCGCTAGAGGAGAATGATGATTCCATGTACCCCCCAGATGGGCTGCAGGGGGCGCTAGAGCAGAATGATGATTCCATGTACCCCCCAGATGGGCTGCAGGGGGCGCTAGAGCAGCATGATGATCCCATGTACCCCCCCCCAGATGGGCTGCAGGGGGTGCTAGAGCAGCATGATGATTCCATGTACCCCCCAGATGGGCTGCAGGGGGTGCTAGAGCAGAATGTTGATTTCATGTACCCCCCAGGATGGGCTGCAGGGGGCGCTAGAGCAGAATGATGACTCCATGTACCCCCCAGATGGGCTGCAGGGGGCGCTAGAGCAGAATGATGATTCCATGTACCCCCCGGATGGGCTGCGAGGGCGCTAGAGCAGAATGATGATTCCATGTACCCCCCCGGATGGGCTGCAGGGGACGCTAGAGCAGCATGATGATTCCATGTACCCCCCAGATGGGCTGCGAGGGCGCTAGAGCAGCATGATGATTCCATTTACCCCCCAGATGGGCTGCAGGGGGCACTAGAGCAGAATGATGATTCCATGTACCCCCCAGATGGGCTGCAGGGGGAGCTAGAGCAGAATGATGATTCCATGTATCCCCTGGATGGGTTGCAGGGGGCGCTAGAGCAGAATGATGATTCCATATACCCCCCGGATGGGCTGCGAGGGCGCTAGAGCAGAATGATGATTCCATGTACCCCCCGGATGGTCTGCAGGGGGCACTAGAGCAGAATGATGACTCCATGTACCCCCCGGGTGGGCTGCAGGGGGTGCTAGAGCAGAATGATGATTCCATGTACCCCCCGGATGGTCTGCAGGGGGCGCTAGAGCAGAATGATGATTCCATGTACCCCCCCAGATGGGCTGCAGGGGGCACTAGAGCAGAATGATGACTCCATGTACCCCCCAGATGGGCTGCAGGGGGCGCTAGAGCAGAATGATGATTCCATGTACCCCTCGGATGGGCTGCAGGGGGCGCTAGAGCAGAATGGTGACTCCATGTACCCCCCGGATGGGCTGCAGGGGGCGCTAGAGCAGAATGATGATTCCATGTACCCCCCGGATGGTCTGCAGGGGGCGCTAGAGCAGAATGATGACTCCATGTACCCCCCAGATGGGCTGCAGGGGGCGCTAGAGCAGAATGATGATTCCATGTACCCCCCGGATGGGCTGTAGGGGGCACTAGAGCAGAATGATGACTCCATGTATCCCCCAGATGGGCTGCAGGGGGCGCTAGAGCAGAATGATGATTCCATGTACCCCCCGGATGGGCTGTAGGGGGCGCTAGAGCAGAATGATGATTCCATGTACCCCCCGGATGGGCTGTAGGGGGCGCTAGAGCAGAATGATGATTCCATGTACCCCACGGATGGGCTGCAGGGCGCGCTAGAGCAGAATGATGACTCCATGTAACCCCCAGAATGGCTGAAGGGGGCGCTAGAGCAGAATGATGATTCCATGTACCCCCCAGATGGGCTGTAGGGGGCGCTAGAGCAGAATGATGATTCCATGTACCCCCCAGATGGGCTGCAGGGGGCGCTAGAGCAGAATGATGATTCCATGTACCCCCTAGATGGGCTGCAGGGGGCGCTAGAGCAGAATGATGACTCCATGTACCCCCTAGATGGGCTGCAGGGGGCGCTAGAGCAGAATGATGATTCCATGTACCCCCCAGATGGGCTGCAGGGGGCACTAGAGCAGAATGATGATTCCATGTACCCCCCGGATGGGCTGCAGGGGGCGCTAGAGCAGAATGATGATCCCATGTACCCCCCGGATGGGCTGCAGGGGGCGCTAGAGCAGAATGATGATCCCATGTACCCCCTGGATGGGCTGCAGGGGGCGCTAGAGCAGAATGATGACTCCATGTACCCCCCAGATGGGCTGCAGGGGGCGCTAGAGCAGAATGATGACTCCATGTACCCCCCGGATGGGCTGCAGGGGGCGCTAGAGCAGAATGATGATTCCATGTACCCCCCAGATGGGCTGCAGGGGGCGCTAGAGCAGAATGATGACTCCATGTACCCCCCAGATGGGCTGCAGGGGGCGCTAGAGCAGAATGATGATTCCATATACCCCCCAGATGGGCTGCAGGGGGCGCTAGAGCACAATGATGATTCCATGTACCCCCCAGATGGGCTGCAGGGGGTGCTAGAGCAGAATGATGATTCCATGGACCCCCCAGATGGGCTGCAGGGGGCGATAGAGCAGAATGATGACTCCATGTACCCCCCAGATGGGCTGCAGGGGGCACTAGAGCAGAATGATGATTCCATGTACCCCCCAGATGGGCTGCAGGGGGCGCTAGAGCAGAATGATAATTCCATGTACCCCCCGGATGGGCTTCAGGGGGCGCTAGAGCAGAATGATGATTCCATGTACCCCCCAGATGGGCTGCAGGGGGCACTAGAGCAGAATGATGATTCCATGTACCCCCCAGATGGGCTGCAGGGGGTGCTAGAGCAGAATGATGATTCCATATACCCCCCAGATGGGCTGCAGGGGGCGCTAGAGCAGAATGATGATTCCATGTACCCCCCAGATGGGCTGCAGGGGGCGCTAGAGCAGAATGATGATTCCATGTACCCCCCGGATGGGCTGCAGGGAGCGCTAGAGCAGAATGATGACTCCATGTACCCCCCGGATGGGCTGCAGGGGGCGCTAGAGCAGAATGATGATTCCATATACCCCCCAGATGGGCTGCAGGGGGGGCTAGAGCAGAATGATGATTCCATGTACCCCCCAGATGGGCTGCAGGGGCGCTAGAGCAGAATGATGATTCCATGTACCCCCCAGATGGGCTGCAGGGGGCGCTAGAGAAGAATGATGATTCCATGTACCCCCCAGATGGGCTGCAGGGGGCGCTAGAGCAGAATGATGATTCCATGTATCCCACAGATGGGCTGCAGGGGGCGCTAGAGCAGAATGATGACTCCATGTACCCCCCAGATGGGCTGCAGGGGGCGCTAGAGCAGAATGATGATTCCATGTACCCCCCAGATGGGCTGCAGGGGGCACTAGAGCAGAATGATGATTCCCTGTACCCCCCGGATGGGCTGCAGGGGGCGCTAGAGCAGAATGATGACTCCATGTACCCCCCGGATGGGCTGCGAGGGCGCTAGAGCAGAATGATGATTCCATATACCCCCCAGATGGGCTGCAGGGGGCGCTAGAGCAGAATGATGATTCCATGTACCCCCCAGATGGGCTGCAGGGGCGCTAGAGCAGAATGATGATTCCATGTACCCCCCAGATGGGCTGCAGGGGCGCTAGAGCAGAATGATGATTCCATGTACCCCCCAGATGGGCTACAGGGGGCGCTAGAGCAGAATGATGATTCCATGTACCCCCCAGATGGGCTGCAGGGGGCGCTAGAGCAGAATGATGATTCCATGTACCCCCCAGATGGGCTGCAGGGGGAACTAGAGCAGAATGATGATTCCATGTACCCCCCGGATGGGCTGCAGGGGGCGCTAGAGCAGAATGATGATTCCATGTACCCCCCAGATGGGCTGCAGGGGCGCTAGAGCAGAATGATGATTCCATGTACCCCCCAGATGGGCTGCAGGGGCGCTAGAGCAGAATGATGATTCCATGTACCCCCCAGATGGGCTACAGGGGGCGCTAGAGCAGAATGATGATTCCATGTACCCCCCAGATGGGCTGCAGGGGGCGCTAGAGCAGAATGATGATTCCATGTACCCCCCAGATGGGCTGCAGGGGGAACTAGAGCAGAATGATGATTCCATGTACCCCCCGGATGGGCTGCAGGGGGCGCTAGAGCAGAATGATGACTCCATGTACCCCCCGGATGGGCTGCAGGGGGCGCTAGAGCAGAATGATGATTCCATGTACCCCCCGGATGGGCTGCAGGGGGCGCTAGAGGAGAATGATGATTCCATGTACCCCCCAGATGGGCTGCAGGGGGCGCTAGAGCAGAATGTTGATTCCATGTACCCCCCAGATGGGCTGCAGGGGGCGCTAGAGCAGAATGATGATTCCATGTACCCCCCAGATGGGCTGCAGGGGGAACTAGAGCAGAATGATGATTCCATGTACCCCCCGGATGGGCTGCAGGGGGCGCTAGAGCAGAATGATGACTCCATGTACCCCCCGGATGGGCTGCAGGGGGCGCTAGAGCAGAATGATGATTCCATATACCCCCCAGATGGGCTGCAGGGGGCGCTAGAGCAGAATGATGATTCCATGTACCCCCCGGATGGGCTGCAGGGGGCGCTAGAGGAGAATGATGATTCCATGTACCCCCCAGATGGGCTGCAGGGGGCGCTAGAGCAGAATGATGATTCCATGTACCCCCCAGATGGGCTGCAGGGGGCGCTAGAGCAGCATGATGATCCCATGTACCCCCCCCCCCCCAGATGGGCTGCAGGGGGTGCTAGAGCAGCATGATGATTCCATGTACCCCAGATGGGCTGCAGGGGGTGCTAGAGCAGAATGTTGATTTCATGTACCCCCCAGATGGGCTGCAGGGGCGCTAGAGCAGCATGATGATTCCAATTACCCCCCAGATGGGCTGCAGGGGGCGCTAGAGCAGAATGATGACTCCATGTACCCCCCAGATGGGCTGCAGGGGGCGCTAGAGCAGAATGATGACTCCATGTACCCCCCAGATGGGCTGCAGGGGGCGCTAGAGCAGAATGATGAATCCATGTACCCCCCCAGATGGGCTGCCGGGGGCGCTAGAGCAGAATGATGATTCCATGTACCCATCAGATGGGCTGCAGGGGGCGCTAGAGCAGAATGATGATTCCATGTACCCCCCGGATGGGCTGCGAGGGCGGTAGAGCAGAATGATGATTCCATGTACCCCCCAGATGGGCTGCTAGGGGCGCTAGAGCAGAATGATGATTCCATGTATCCCCCAGATGGGCTGCAGGGTGCGCTAGAGCAGAATGATGATTCCATGTACCCCCCAGATGGGCTGCAGAGGGCGCTAGAGCAGAATGATGATTCCATGTACCTCCCAGATGGGCTGCAAGGGCCGCTAGAGCAGCATGATGATCCCATGTACCCCCCCCCCAGATGGGCTGTAGGTGGTGCTAGAGCAGCATGATGATTCCATGTACCCCCCAGATGGGCTGCAGGGGGCGCTAGAGCAGAATGATGATTCCATGTACCCCCCTGATGGGCTGGGAGGGCGCTAGAGCAGAATGATGATTCCATGTATCCCCCCCGGATGGGCTGCAGGGGACGCTAGAGCAGCATGATGATTCCATTTACCCCCCAGATGGGCTGCAGGGGGCGCTAGAGCAGAATGATTATTCCATGTACCCACCAGATGGGCTGCAGGGGGCGCTAGAGCGGAATGATGATTCCATGTACCCCCAGATGGGCTGCAGGGGGCGCTAGAGCAGAATGATTATTCCATGTACCCCCTGGATGGGCTGCAGGGGGCGCTAGAGCAGAATAATGATTCCATGTACCCCCCGGATGGGCTGCGAGGGCGCTAGAGCAGAATGATGATTCCATGTACCCCCCAGATGGGCTGCAGGGGGCACTAGAGCAGAATGATGATTCCATGTATCCCCCAGATGGGCTGCAGGGGGCGCTAGAGCAGAATGATGATTCCATGTACCCCCCAGATGGGCTGCAGAGGGCGCTAGAGCAGAATGATGATTCCATGTACCCCCCAGATGGGCTGCAGGGGGCGCTAGAGCAGCATGATGATCCCATGTACCCCCCCCCCCCCCCAAGATGGGCTGTAGGGGGTGCTAGAGCAGCATGATGATTCCATGTACCCCCCAGATGGGCTGCAGGGGGCGCTAGAGCAGAATGATGATTCCATGTACCCCCCTGATGGGCTGCAGGGGACGCTAGAGCAGCATGATGATTCCATTTACCCCCCAGATGGGCTGCAGGGGGCGCTAGAGCAGAATGATGATTCCATGTACCCATCAGATGGGCTGCAGGGGGCGCTAGAGCAGAATGATGATTCCATGTACCCCCCGGATGGGCTGCGAGGGCGCTAGAGCAGAATGATGATTCCATGTACCCCCCAGATGGGCTGCAGGGGGCGCTAGAGCAGAATGATGATTCCATGTATCCCCCAGATGGGCTGCAGGGGGCGCTAGAGCAGAATGATGATTCCATGTACCCCCCAGATGGGCTGCAGAGGGCGCTAGAGCAGAATGATGATTCCATGTACCCCCCAGATGGGCTGCAAGGGCCGCTAGAGCAGCATGATGATCCCATGTACCTCCCCCCCCCCCCCAGATGGGCTGTAGGGGGTGCTAGAGCAGCATGATGATTCCATGTACCCCCCAGATGGGCTGCAGGGGGCGCTAGAGCAGAATGATGATTCCATGTACCCCCCTGATGGGCTGGGAGGGCGCTAGAGCAGAATGATGATTCCATGTATCCCCCCCGGATGGGCTGCAGGGGACGCTAGAGCAGCATGACGATTCCATTTACCCCCCAGATGGGCTGCAGGGGGCGCTAGAGCAGAATGATTATTCCATGTACCCACCAGATGGGCTGCAGGGGGCGCTAGAGCGGAATGATGATTCCATGTACCCCCAGATGGGCTGCAGGGGGCGCTAGAGCAGAATGATTATTCCATGTACCCCCTGGATGGGCTGCAGGGGGCGCTAGAGCAGAATAATGATTCCATGTACCCCCCGGATGGGCTGCAAGGGCGCTAGAGCAGAATGATGATTCCATGTACCCCCCAGATGGGCTGCAGGGGGCGCTAGAGCAGCATGATGATTCCATGTATCCCCCAGATAGGCTGCAGGGGGCGCTAGAGCAGAATGATGATTCCATGTATCCCCCAGATGGGCTGCAGGGGGCACTAGAGCAGAATGATGATTCCATGTATCCCCCAGATGGGCTGCAGGGGGCGCTAGAGCAGAATGATGATTCCATGTACCCCCCAGATGGGCTGCAGAGGGCGCTAGAGCAGAATGATGATTCCATGTACCCCCCAGATGGGCTGCAGGGGGCGCTAGAGCAGCATGATGATCCCATGTACCCCCCCCCCCCCAAGATGGGCTGTAGGGGGTGCTAGAGCAGCATGATGATTCCATGTACCCCCCAGATGGGCTGCAGGGGGCGCTAGAGCAGAATGATGATTCCATGTACCCACCAGATGGGCTGCAGGGGGCGCTAGAGCGGAATGATGATTCCATGTACCCCCAGATGGGCTGCAGGGGGCGCTAGAGCAGAATGATTATTCCATGTACCCCCTGGATGGGCTGCAGGGGGTGCTAGAGCAGAATAATGATTCCATGTACCCCCCGGATGGGCTGCGAGGGCGCTAGAGCAGAATGATGATTCCATGTACCCCCCAGATGGGCTGCAGGGAGCGCTAGAGCAGAATGATGATTCCATGTACCCCCCGGATGGGCTGCGAGGGCGATAGAGCAGAATGATGATTCCATGTACCCTCCGGATGGGCTGCAGGGGGTGCTAGAGCAGAATGATGACTCCATGTACCCCCCGGATGGGCTGCAGGGGGCGCTAGAGCAGAATGATGATTCCATGTACCCCCCAGATGGGCTGCAGGGGGCGCTAGAGCAGAATGATGATTCCATGTACCCCCCGGATGGGCTGCAGGGGGCGCTAGAGGAGAATGATGATTCCATGTACCCCCCAGATGGGCTGCAGGGGGCGCTAGAGCAGAATGATGATTCCATGTACCCCCCAGATGGGCTGCAGGGGGTGCTAGAGCAGCATGATGATCCCATGTACCCCCCCAGATGGGCTGCAGGGGGTGCTAGAGCAGCATGATGATTCCATGTACCCCCCAGATGGGCTGCAGGGGGTGCTAGAGCAGAATGTTGATTTCATGTACCCCCCAGGATGGGCTGCAGGGGGCGCTAGAGCAGAATGATGACTCCATGTACCCCCCAGATGGGCTGCAGGGGGCGCTAGAGCAGAATGATGATTCCATGTACCCCCCGGATGGGCTGCGAGGGCGCTAGAGCAGAATGATGATTCCATGTACCCCCCCGGATGGGCTGCAGGGGACGCTAGAGCAGCATGATGATTCCATGTACCCCCCAGATGGGCTGCGAGGGCGCTAGAGCAGCATGATGATTCCATTTACCCCCCAGATGGGCTGCAGGGGGCACTAGAGCAGAATGATGATTCCATGTACCCCCCGGATGGACTGCAGGGTGCACTAGAGCGGAATGATGATTCCATGTACCCCCCAGATGGGCTGCAGGGGGTGCTAGAGCAGAATGATGATTCCATGTACCCCCTGGATGGGTTGCAGGGGGCGCTAGAGCAGAATGATGATTCCATGTACCCCCCGGATGGGCTGCGAGGGCGCTAGAGCAGAATGATGATTCCATGTACCCCCCGGATGGTCTGCAGGGGGCACTAGAGCAGAATGATGACTCCATGTACCCCCCGGATGGTCTGCAGGGGGCGCTAGAGCAGAATGATGATTCCATGTACCCCCCCAGATGGGCTGCAGGGGGCACTAGAGCAGAATGATGACTCCATGTACCCCCCAGATGGGCTGCAGGGGGCGCTAGAGCAGAATGATGATTCCATGTACCCCTCGGATGGGCTGCAGGGGGCGCTAGAGCAGAATGGTGACTCCATGTACCCCCCGGATGGGCTGCAGGGGGCGCTAGAGCAGAATGATGATTCCATGTACCCCCCGGATGGTCTGCAGGGGGCGCTAGAGCAGAATGATGATTCCATGTACCCCCCCATATGGGCTGCAGGGGGCACTAGAGCAGAATGATGACTCCATGTACCCCCCAGATGGGCTGCAGGGGGCGCTAGAGCAGATTGATGATTCCATGTAACCCTCGGATGGGCTGCAGGGGGCGCTAGAGCAGAATGGTGACTCCATGTACCCCCCGGATGGGCTGCAGGGGGCGCTAGAGCAGAATGATGATTCCATATACCCCCCCCCCAGATGGGCTGCAGGGGGCGCTAGAGCAGAATGATGACTCCATGTACCCCCCCGGATGGGCTGCAGTGGGCGCTAGAGCAGAATGATGATTCCATGTACCCTCTGGATGGGCTGCAGGGGGCGCTAGAGCAAAATGATGATTCTATGTACCCCTCGGATTGACTGCAGGGGCGCTAGAGCAGAATGATGACTCCATGTACCCCCCCCCCCCCGGATGGGCTGCAGGGGGCGTTAGAGCAGAATGATGATTCCATGTACCCCCCCAGATGGGCTGCAGGGGGCGTTAGAGCAGAATGATGATTCCATGTACCCCCCCAGATGGGCTGCAGGGGGCGCTAGAGCAGAATTATGATTCCATGTACCCCCCAGATGGGCTGCAGGGCGCGCTAGAGCAGAATGATGACTCCATGTACCCCCCGGATGGGCTGCAGGGGGCGCTAAAGCAGAATGATGATATAGTACTCCGGGTACAATGCTGGAGAACGATCGATTGGTATTCTGCCGGCATCTTGTGGCCAAATGGACCGGGCTGCGAGAACTAAAGGTTCTGAGGTCACTAGACCCATCTACAGCAAGAGCACGACCCCCATCATCCCTGAGGTAGGAGATCGGATCCTCTCTGTACTGGAATCATGTGTTACCTGTAGTTCCCTCACTCACCCTTCTCCAGGTCGGTGATCCTCTGCTGCAGGGAGGTCAGGGCGCTCTCGATCTTGCCCCTCAGCTCGGTCTCGTTCTTCAGGGTGACCTTCCCCTCTTCCAGGTTGTTGACCCTGGACAGGACTTGTTTCTCCAGGTCGTCGATCTTGGTCTGCAGCAGGTCCTTCAGGGTGCTGGCCTGGGTGGAGGCGTTCCCTCTGCTGTACTGCTGCGGGGCAAGGGCAAGAGTCAGAGGGGCCCCTGGGGAATGTGGGATGGGGGCCCTGGGGAATGGGGGAAGGGGGCCCTGGAGAATGGGGGATGGGGACCCTGGAGAAAGGGGGATGGGGGCCCTGGGGAATGGGGGATGGGGGCCCTGGGGAATGGATGCCCTAGGGAATGGGGGATGGGGGCCCTGGAGAATGGCGGAATGGGGCCCTGGAGAATGAGGGATGGGGGCCATGGGGGATGGGGGCCCTGGGGAATGGGGGCCCTGGAGAATGGGGGCCCTGGGGAATGGGGATGGGGACCCTGGCGAATGGGGGATGGGGGCCCTGGGGGATGGGGGCCCTGGGGAATGGGGGCCCTGGAGAATGGGGGCCCTGGGAAATGGGGGCCCTGGGGAATAGGGGATGGGGGCCCTGGGGAATGGGGGCCCTGGGGAATGGGGGCCCTGGAGAATGGGGGCCCTGGAGAATGGGGGATGGGGACCCTGGAGAATGGGGGATGGGGGCCCTGGGGAATGGGGTATGGGGGCCCTGGGGAATGGGGGCCCTAGGGAATGGGGGATGGGGGCCCTGGGGAATGAGGGATGGGGTTCCTGGGGAATGGGGGATGGGGGCCCTGGGGAATGAGGACCCTGGGTACCAGCAGAATGATTCCCCAGTATAACTGTCCCTGTCTCCCTATTCCCATCTATTAGTTATTATTAACCCTTTATCTGTCTCCCTATTCCCATCTATTACTTATGATTAACCCTTTATCTGTCTCCCTATTCCCATCTATTACTTATTATTAACCCTTTATCTGTCTCCCTATTCCCATCTATTAGTTATTATTAACCCTTTCCCTGTCTCCCTATTCTATTAGTTATTATTAACCCTTTATCTGTCTCCCTATTCCCATTTATTAGTTATTATTAACCCTTTATCTGTCTCCCTATTCCCATCTATAACTTATTATTAACCTTTTCCCTGTCTCCCTATTCCCATCTATTACTTATTATTAACCCTTTATCTGTCTCCCTATTCCCATCTATTACTTATTATTAACCCTTTATCTGTCTCCCTATTCCCATCTATTAGTTATTATTAACCCTTTCCCTGTCTCCCTATTCCCATCTATTACTTATTATTAACCCTTTATCTGTCTCCCTATTCCCATCTATTAGTTATTATTAACCCTTTATCTGTCTCCCTATTCCCATCTATTACTTATTATTAACCCTTTCTCTGTCTCCCTATTCCCATCTATTAGTTATTATTAACCCTTTCCCTGTCTCCCTATTCCCATCTATTAGTTATTATTAACCCTTTCCCTGTCTCCCTATTCCCATCTATTACTTATTATTAACCCTTTATCTGTCTCCCTATTTCCATCTATTAGTTATTATTAACCCTTTCCCTGTCTCCCTATTCCCATCTATTAGTTATTATTAACTCTTTCCCTGTCTCCCTATTCCCATCTATTAGTTATTATTAACCCTTTCCCTGTCTCCCTATTCCCATCTATTAGTTATTATTAACCCTTTATCTTTCTCCCTATTCCCATCTATTAGTTATTATTAACCCTTTCCCTGTCTCCCTATTCCCATCTATTACTTATTATTAACCCTTTATCTGTCTCCCTATTCCCATCTATTACTTATTATTAACCCTTTATCTGTCTCCCTATTTCCATCTATTAGTTATTATTAACCCTTTCCCTGTCTCCCTATTCCCATCTATTAGTTATTATTAACCCTTTCCCTGTCTCCCTATTCCCATCTATTAATTATTATTAACCCTTTCCCTGTCTCCCTATTCCCATCTATTAGTTATTATTAACCCTTTATCTGTCTCCCTATTCCCATCTATTAGTTATTATTAACCCTTTATCTGTCTCCCTATTCCCATCTATTACTTATCATTAACCCTTTATCTGTCTCCCTATTCCCATCTATTACTTATTATTAACCCTTTATCTGTCTCCCTATTCCCATCTATTACTTATTATTAACCCTTTATCTGTCTCCCTTTTCACATCTATTAGTTATTATTGACCCTTTATCTGTCTCCCTATTCCCATCTATTAGTTATTAACCCTTTCACTGTCTCCCTATTCCCATCTATTAGTTATTATTAACCCTTTATCTATCTCCCTATTCCCATCTATTAGTTATTATTAACCCTTTCCCTGTCTCCCTATTCCCATCTATTACTTATTATTAACCATTTATCTGTCTCCCTATTCCCATCTATTAGTTATTATTAACCCTTTCCCTGTCTCCCTATTCCCATCTATTACTTATGATTAACCCTTTATCTGTCTCCCTATTCCCATCTATTAGTTATTATTAACCCTTTATCTGTCTCCCTATTCCCATCTATTACTTATTATTAACCCTTTATCTGTCCCCCTATTCCCATCTATTATTTATTATTAACCCTTTATCTGTCTCCCTATTCCCATCTATTAGTTATTATTAACCCTTTTTCTATCTCCCTATTCCCATCTATTAGTTATTATTAACCCTTTCCCTGTCTCCCTATTCCCATCTATTACTTATTATTAACCCTTTATCTGTCCCCCTATTCCCATCTATTAGTTATTATTAACCCTTTCCCTGTCTCCCTATTACCATCTATTAGTTATTATTAACCCTTTATCTGTCTCCCTATTCCCATCTATTAGTTATTATTAACCCTTTCCATGTCTCCCTATTCCCATCTATTAGTTATTATTAACCCTTTGTCTGTCTCCCTATTCCCATCTATTAGTTATTATTAACCCTTTATCTGTCTCCCTCTTCCCATCTATTAGTTATTATTAACCCTTTATCTGTCTCCCTATTCCCATCTATTAGTTATTATTAACCCTTTATCTGTCTCCCTATTCCCATCTATTAACCCTTTCCCTGTCTCCTTATTCCCATCTATTAGTTATTATTAACCCTTTATCTGTCTCCCTATTCCCATCTATTAGTTATTATTAACCCTTTATCTGTCTCCCTATTCCCATCTATTAACCCTTTCCCTGTCTCCCTATTCCCATCTATTAGTTATTATTAACCCTTTATCTGTCTCCCTATTCCCATATATTAGTTATTATTAACCCTTTCCCTGTCTCCCTATTCCCATCTATTAACCCTTTCCCTGTCTCCCTATTCCAATCCATTAGTTATTATTAACCCTTTATCTGTCTCCCTATTCCCATCTATTACTTACTATTAACCCTTCATCTGTCTTCCTTTTTCCTTCTATTACTTATTATTAACCCTTTCCCTGTCTCCCTATTCCCATATATTAGTTATTATTAACCCTTTATCTGTCTCCCTATTCCCATCTATTAACCCTTTATCTGTCTCCCTATTCCCATCTATTAGTTATTATTAACCCTTTATCTGTCTCCCTATTCCCATCTATTAGTTATTACTAACCCTTTCCCTGTCTCCCTATTCCCATCTATTAGTTATTATTAACCCTTTATCTGTCTCCCTATTCCCATCTATTACTTACTATTAACCCTTCATCTGTCTTCCTTTTTCCTTCTATTACTTATTATTAACCCTTTCCCTGTCTCCCTATTCCAATCCATTAGTTATTATTAACCCTTTATCTGTCTCCCTATTCCCATCTATTAGTTATTATTAACCCTTTATCTGTCTCCCTATTCCCATCTATTAGTTGTTATTATTAACCCTTTATCTGTCTCCCTATTCCCATCTATTAGTTATTATTAAACCTTTATCTGTCTTCCTATTTCCTTCTATTACTTATCATTAACCCTTTCCCTGTCTCCCTATTCCCATCTATTAGTTATTATTAAACCTTTCCTTTCTCCCTATTTTCATCTGTAAGTTATTATTAACCCCTTCCCTGTCTTCCTATTCCAAATTATTAGTAAATAACCCTTTCCTAGTTTTCCTATTTCCAATTATTTGTTATTATTAACCCTTCCTCTGTCTTTCTATTACCAATTATTAGTTATTATTAACCTTTTCCTGGCTCCCTATTTCCATCTTTTAGTCATTAGTAACCCTTCCCTGTCTTTCTATTCCCAGCTATTAGTTATTAAGCCTTTCCCTGATCTACCATTCATGTCTATCAGTTATTATTAACTCTTTTCTTGTCTCCCTATTCCCATCTATGTTATTATTAACTCTTTCCTCGTCTCCCTATTCCCATGTATTAGTTATTATTAACCCTTTCCCTGTCTCCCAATTCCCGTCTCTTAGTTATTAACCCTTTCCTTTTCTCCTTATTTCCATCTATGATTTATTATTAACCATTTCCCTGTCTTCCCATTCCCATCTATATTTTATCATTAACCTTTCTTCCTATTTCCATCTATTAGTTATTAACTCTTTCCTTGTCTCTCTTCCCATTTATTAGTTATTATTAATCCTTCCCTGTCTCCCTATTCCCATCTATTAGTTTTTAACCCTTCCCGTCTTCCTATCCTTTGTATTAGTTGTTATCCTTTCCTATTAGTTAATATTAACCCTTTCCTATTCCCATATTTTAGTTAATATTAACTCTTTACTAGTCTTCCTATTCCCATCTATTATTTATTAACCCTTTCCTAGTCTTGCTATTCCCATCTATTAGTTGTTATTAACCATTTTCCTGTATTCCTATTCCCATCTATTTGATACTGTTATCCTTTGTTCTCTCTTCCTATTCCATCTATTAGTTCTCATTAACCCTTCCTTGTCTTCCTATTCCCATCTATTAGTTATTATTAACCCTTTCCCTGTCTTCCTATTCCGATCTATTAGTTATTATTAACCCTTTCCCTGTCTTCCTATTCCTATCTGCTGGTTATTAACCCTTCTTTATCTTTTAGTTACTAACCCTTCACTGTATCCCTATTCCAATCTATTAGTTATAATTAACCCTTCCTTGTCTTCCTATTACCATATATTAGTTAATATTACCCCTTTTCCTCTCTCCCTATTCCTACCTATTGGTTATTATTAACCCTTTCCCCGTCTCCCTATTCCCATCATTAGTTATTGTTAACCCATTTCCTGTCTTTTTTCCCCCTCATCTATTAGTTTGTATTAACCTTTTCCTGTATTCTTATTCCCATCTATTAACTATTAACCCTTTCCCTGTCTTTCTATTCCCAACTTTTACCTATTATTATCCTATTCCCTGTATTTTTATTCCCATATTTTAGTTGTTATTAACCCTTTCCATGACTTGCTGATTCTATCTTATAATTATTGACTATTTCCTTTACTTCTCATTCCCATCTATTAGTTTTTATTAACCCTTCCTTGTCTTCCATTCCCATCTATTAATAATTAACACTTTTCTGGTCTTCCAATACTCATCTATCAGTAATTATTAACCCTTTCTCGTTATTCCTATTCCCATTTTTTTATATTTTTAACCCTTTTCTAATCTTCCTATTGCCATTGATTAGTTGTTAACACTTTCCTTTTTCCCATTTCCATCTATTAGTCATTAATAACCCTTTCCCTGTCTTTCTGAGTTATGATCGCACCCATTGGGTAAATTATAGACTGTAAGCTCTTGCGGCCAGGACTCTCACTCTTCTTGTTGAATATTTAGTGTGTAAATCTCTTAAGTCTGATAATTGTCTATATTTGTTCCCTCATATCATATTACTGCAGAAATTGTTGGTGGTATAGAAATAAATATCATTATGATGATTATTATTTTTTGGGCGCTATATTAATAAATATTTCTTTGTTTGTGCTATATAAAAACCAATAATAATAATAATTATTATCATTATTATTATTGTTATTCTCAGTGCCCTCTATCAGACTCACCTCCAAATTTTCCAGCCTGGTCTTTAGACTTTGCAGAGTCTGCCCCAGCTGCGTGAGGGTCTCTGCCGTGGGGGTCCTGGACAGATCTCCCATTGTGTTTTTGCTGGTCCCTGTCTCTTTTTTCCTGGATCCTGGGGCTCCGACTTTGGCTTCACCAGGGGGGGTCTCCAGGATGCTTTGCCCCTCGCACCTGGCCAGTTTGCCTGTCAAGTCCCTGATGGTGTCCTTCTGATTCATGATAGTCTCTTTCTGCTGGATGACCGTCTCCCTCAGCTGGAGTATGGTGGTCTTCAGGTCTTCTGTGGGACCACTGTTCTGCATTGACGAAGTGCACATATCCATGTCCACAGGCACTGAAGTGCATATAAACCTCGTTTGTGCAAAATTCTGTGCGGACCCACTGAGAAAAAAGAAGGAGAGGAGGAAGCATCTCCAGGAGCCTCCGGTGATCATGGCTTGGTCTTCAGTGCTGGACCCTGATGGCTTGAATGGAGGATAGACTGGGCTGGATTCAGCACCTGGAGCTGTCCACTGTCTAGTGCTTCCCCTGCTGCAGTGCCAGCCCCTTATATACAGAGGGGAGGAGGTGCAGCGTGTTATATACAGAGGGGAGGAGGCACAGCCTCTTATATATAGTGAGGAGGAGGCTCAGCCTCTTATATACAGAGGGGAGGAGGCTCAGCCTCACACAGGGAGGAAGGGATTCCTTTCTAATTGTCTTGTGACAGCCGCACACCAGCTTAACCCCATCATAGCTAAAAGGAGACAGCCACAGGGGCAGAGCAATGATGGGCTAAGGGACTACTGAAACCTCCTGGACTGGCCCAGAGCATTGCCCCCCAATACCCCAAAACAATGGGGAGCACCGCTCTAGTAGGCCATGTTCCAGGGAAGCATCTGGCCAGTAAATGGTTAAGGGATCCCGGGAGAAATAAAGCAGCTTGTTTTCTCTCTATAATAGCCAATTCTGCTGGAAACCAGCAAAGAGCCACAATACAGAACAGAGAATAAAGTTCATTCCAATTTGTGGGATCAGTCGAGAAAGCAAAGCTGGCCAATCAGATGAGGGGTTGGCTCAATAAAATCTCTGTGTAATTCTGACATTCTCCTATATGTCCTCCTCAGATATCGCCATAACTTCTTCTCTTCTCCTATATTTCCTCCTCAGATATCACCATAACTTCATGTCTTCTCCTATATGTCCTCGTCAAATATCACCATAACTTCTTGTCTTCTCCTATATGTCCTCGTCAGATATCACCATAACTTCATGTCTTCTCCTATATGTCCTCCTCAGATATCACCATAACTTATTGTCTTCTCCTATATGTCCTCCTCGGATATCACCATAACTTCTTCTCTTCTCCTATATGTCCTCCTCAGATATCACCATAACTTCTTGTCTTCTCCTATATGTCCTCCTCAGATATCACCATAACTTCTTGTCTTCTCCTATATGTCCTCCTCAGATATCACCATAACTTCTTGTCTTCTCCTATATGTTCTCCGCGGATATCACCATAACTTCTTCTCTTCTCCTATATGTCCTCCTCAGATATCACCATAACTTCTTGTCTTCTCCTATATGTCCTCCTCAGATATCACTATAACTTCTTGTCTTCTCCTATATGTCCTCCTCAGATATCACCATAACTTCATGTCTTCTCCTATATGTCCTCCTCAGATATCACCATAACTTCTTGTCTTCTCCTATATGTCCTCCTCAGATATCACCATAACTTCTTCTCTTCTCCTATATGTCCTCCTCAGATATCACCATAACTTCTTGTCTTCTCCTATATGTTCTCCGCGGATATCACCATAACTTCTTCTCTTCTCCTATATGTCCTCCTCAGATATTACCATAACTTCTTGTCTTCTCCTATATGTCCTCCTCAGATATCACCATAACTTCTTCTCTTCTCCTATATGTCCTCCTCAGATATCACCATAACTTCTTGTCTTCTCCTATATGTTCTCCGCGGATATCACCATAACTTCTTCTCTTCTCCTATATGTCCTCCTCAGATATTACCATAACTTCTTGTCTTCTCCTATATGTCCTCCTCAGATATCACCATAACTTCTTCTCTTCTCCTGTATGTCCTCCTCAGATATCACCATAACTTCTTGTCTTCTCCTATATGTCCTCCTCAGATATTACCATAACTTCTTGTCTTCTCCTATATGTCCTCCTCAGATATCACCATAACTTCTTGTCTTCTCCTATATGTCCTCCTCAGATATCACCATAACTTCTTGTCTTCTCCTATATGTTCTCCGCGGATATCACCATAACTTCTTCTCTTCTCCTATATGTCCTCCTCAGATATTACCATAACTTCTTGTCTTCTCCTATATGTCCTCCTCAGATATCACCATAACTTCTTCTCTTCTCCTATATGTCCTCCTCAGATATCACCATAACTTCTTCTCTTCTCCTATATGTCCTCGTCAGATATCACCATAACTTCTTGTCTTCTCCTATATGTCCTCCTCAGATATCACTATAACTTCTTGTCTTCTCCTATATGTCCTCCTCGGATATCACCATAACTTCTTCTCTTCTCCTATATGTCCTCCTCAGATATCACCATAACTTCTTGTCTTCTCCTATATGTCCTCCTCAGATATCACCATAACTTTTTTTTTTTAAAAGATCAGTATCTCCATATATTATAGACAAAACATGACTAAGGACCCCAGAGACAGTGTTAAAGGGGTACTCTGGGGAACTGAACGTAACCCTTATCCATGTTCAAAGGGGGTCTGACCACTGGAACACCCTCCCCCCATCCCGATTTCCTGTAGAGGGCCCATCATCTTATACTCTGGTTCCCACCTCTTCCTGGATGAGCACTGATGACTGCCCATATCAGCTGGTGATTGACTGATGGACTGGTCACTCACCTGGCCCTGTACAGGAGATTGCCGGGGTCCCAGCAGAACCCCCACGATCAGACACCTGTGAATAGGGGATAAGTTTAGTTTCCTGTAGTACCCCTTTACCATGTGAATATTGTCTGAGAAGGAGTAAAAGGACCATTGGGGGGCACTATGACAAATAAAAACAAAGATCACATGGAGTGAGATCCACAAGATTACATGGAGTAAGATCCACCCAGATCACATGGTGAGATCCCCCAAATCACATGTAGAGAGATCCACTACATCACATGGAGTGAGATCCACCAGATCACATGGTGTGAGATCCACAAGATTACATGGAGTAAGATCCACCCAGATCACATGGTGAGATCCCCCAAATCACATGTAGAGAGATTCACCAGATCACTTGGAGTGAGATCCACAAGATTACATGGAGTAAGATCCATCTAGTTCACATGGAGTAAGATCCATCCAGATCACATGGAGTTAGATCCACCAGATCACAGGGAGTGAGACCCACCAGATCACATGGAGTGAGATCCACAAGATTTCATGGAGTAAGATCCATCTAGTTCACATGGAGTAAGATCCATCCAGTTCACATGGAGTGAGATCCACCAGATCACATGGAGTTAGAGTTCCACAGAGACCCTCAATCCACAGCTTTAGGGGCTGGGGCACATTTGACTTCTCCTAACCTCACACTGGTGGCCCCTCAGTATGATTTGATTAATCCTACCAGACCAGACACTGTTCAGACATTCCCTCACCACGGACCTACCTCCATCCATCCATCCCTCCATCCATCCATCCATCCTTCCCTCCATCCCTCCCTCCATCTATCCCTTCCTTCATCCATCCCTCCCTCCCTCCATCTATCCCTCCATCCATCCCTCCCTCCATCCCTCCCTCCATCCATCCCTCCATCCTTCCCTCCATCCATCCCTCCATCCATCCCTCCATCCTTCCCTCCATCCATCCATCCATCCATGCATCCTTCCCTCCATCCATCTATCCATCCTTCCCTCCATCCATCCCTCCATCCATCCCTCCATCCATCTATCCATCCTTCCCTCCATCCATCCCTCCATCCTTCCCTCCATCCATCACTCCATCCTTCCCTTCATCCATTCCTCCATCCATCCATCCCTCCATCCTTCCCTCCATCCATCCCTCCATCCTTCCCTCCATCCATCCCTCCATCCCTCCATCTCTATATCCCTCCCTCCCTCCATCCATCCCTCCCTCCATCCCGCCATCCCTCCCTCCATCCATCTCTCCATCCATCTCTCCATCCATCCATCCCTCCCTCCATCCATCCCTGCATTGTTCCCTCAATCCATCCCTCCATGCTTCCCTCCATCCATCCCTCCATCCATCCCTCCATCCTTCCCTCCATCCATCCATCCATCCATCCATGCATCCTTCCCTCCATCCCTC
>NW_026607667.1:102500-128018 GCF_029499605.1 Hyla sarda
CTTAAGTGACACCTCTCACCATGGACGGTATCATCTCCATTAGGCGCGCGCCCTCCATCCTCCTTGGATCCCCTGAGGACGACATCCAGGATGTTTTCCATTAAGATGGACGTCTCCGGTCCCTGAGGTCCACAGGGTGGGGGATGTGTTTGCTCTCACAAAGATTAACCCATTCATCATCTGCTTCAGGAATGAACGACCCAGAAGAAACTCTATGGGCTCCGCGGATTATTCCGGGTCTCAGGTCTGTCTTACTGTCTTCTCCATTAGGGCACTGTTCACATTGCACCGGATATGTCATAAGTCAGGGCCATATTGGTGAGTAGATGGGCCTGTGCCTAGGGCGGCAGTGCTGAGGAGGCAGAACCTTCTGATGTATCTGCAGCGCCCTCCTGTGTCCTGAACCTGTAACATCTATATAGACATCATGGAGGCGACACCGTAATGGGGACCATGCGACAAAATGGGGACCATGCGGCATAATGGGGACCCTGCACCATAATGGAGACCATGCACCATATTGGGGGCCCTGCACCATAATGAGGACCCTGCACAATAATGAGGACCCTGCACCATAATGGGGACCCAGCACCATAATGGAGACCCTCCACCATAATGGACACCCTGCACCATAATGGGGACCCTGCACCATAATGGAGACTCTGCACCATAATGGAGACCCTCCACCATAATGGGGACCCTGCAACATAATGGGGACCATGCACCATAATGGGGACCATGCACCATAATGGGGACCCTGCACCATAATGGGGACCCTGCATCATAATGGAGACCATGCAGCATAATGGGGACCCTGCACCATAATGGAGACCCTGCACCATAATGGAGACCCTGCACCATAATGGGGATCCTGCACCATAATGAGGACCCTGCACCATAATGGGGACCCATCACCATAATGGAGACCCTCCACCATAATGGACCCTGCACCATAATGGGGACCCTGCACCATAATGGAGACTCTGCACCATAATGGAGACCCTCCACGATAATGGGGACCCTGCACCTCAATGGGGACCATGCCCCATAATGGAGACCCTCCACCATAATGGGGACCATGCACCATAATGGAGACCTTGCACCATAATGGGGACCCTGCACAATAATGGAGACCCTGCCCCATAGAGGGGACCCTGCACCATAATGGGTACCCTCCACCATAATGGGGACCCTGCACCATAATGGAGACCTTGCACCATAATGGGGACCCTGCACAATAATGGGGGACCCTGCACCATAAAGGGGACCCTGCACCATAATGGGGACCCTCCACCATAATGGGGACCATGCACCATAATGGAGACGATGCACCATAATGGGGACTCTGTACCATAATGGAGAACCTCCACCATAATGGAGACCCTCCACGAGACCCTCCACCATAATGGAGACCATGCACCATAATGGGGACTCTGCACCATAATGGAGACTCTGCACCATAATGGAGACCCTCCACCATAATGGAGACCCTCCACCAAAATGGGGACCCTGCACCATAATGGGGACCCTGCACCATAATGGAGACTCTGCACCATAATGGAGACCCTGCACCATAATGGGGACCCTGCACCATAATGGGGACCCTGCACCATAATGGGCACCATGCACCATAATGGAGACTCTGCACCATAATGGAGACCCTCCACCATAATGGGGACCCTGCACCATAATGAGGACCATGCACCATAAAGGGGACCCTGCACCATAATGGGGACCCTGCATCATAATGGGGACCCTGCACCATAATGGAGACTCTGCACCATAATGGAGACCCTCCACCATAATGGAGACCCTCCACCATAATGGGGACCCTGCACCATAATGGGGACCCTGCACCATAATGGAGACTCTGCACCATAATGGAGACCCTGCACCATAATGGGGACCCTGCACCATAATGGGGACCCTGCACCATAATGGAGACTCTGCACCCTAATGGAGACCCTCCACCATAATGGGGACCCTGCACCATAATGAGGACCATGCACCATAAAGGGGACCCTGCACCATAATGGGGACCCTGCATCATAATGGGGACCCTGCACCATAATGGAGACCCTGCCCCATAGAGGGGACCCTGCACCATAATGGGTACCCTCCACCATAATGGGGACCATGCACCATAATAGAGACTCTGCACCATAATGGGGACCCTGCACAATAATGGGGGACCCTGCACCATAAAGGGGACCCTGCACCATAATGGGGACCCTCCACCATAATGGGGACCATGCACCATAATAGAGACCATGCACCATAATGGGGACGCTGCACCATAATGGGGACCCTGCACCATAATGGAGACCCTCCACCATAATGGGGACCAAGCACCATAATGGAGACCATGCACCATAATGCATAGGCATACTGATCTGAAGAAGGGGGTGGCTCCCCCGAAACGCGTAATCTTAACTTGTATCACTCTTTTATTGCTATTGCTTTTATTGGTTTTATTCATTTGCAATAAAATCCACAAGCTTTTACAATATTCCAACTTGGATTTTGGTTTATTCCTACATCTCCACGGAACCAGCAGCGCCATTTGCGAGGTCTTTTTTGCTCTTTTATGATCACCTACTCTCTCCAGGAGACGGTTTTTACCTCACCTGTAACCTCAGGCTCAGCAGCGGCTCCGGCTATTTTGTAACCCGTGCATTGGGTTGATATGCAAGTTTAATACTTGCTCTAAGGTGAGCAGTTACTACCTAAGGGGCCTGCAAGCCCCGCACCTACTTCCCTTCCTTTTCCCTCAACCACCCAACGGTATCACACGAGGCGCCCTCTCTGGTCTCTCTTTTTTTCTCCCCATACAGATGCACCATAATGGGGACCCTGCACCATAATGGAGACCATGCACCATAATGGGGACCCTGCACCATAATGGAGACCATGCACCATAATGAGGACCCTGCATCATAATGGAGACCCTCCACCATAATGGGGACCAAGCACCATAATGGGGACCATGTGACATAATGGGGACCCTGCATCATAATGGAGACCCTGCACCATAATGGAGACCCTGCACCATAATGGGGACCCTGCACCATAATGGGGACCATGCACCATAATGGAGACCATGCACCATAATGGGGACCATGCACCATAATGGGGACCCTGCACCATAATGGGGACCCTGCGGCATAATGGAGACCCTACACCATAATGGAGATCCTCCACCATAATGGGGACCCTGCGGCATAATGGAGACCCTACACCATAATGGAGATCCTCCACCATAATGGGGACCCTGCACCATAATGGAGACCCTCCACCATAATGGGGACCCTGCACCATAATAGGGACTCTGCACCATATTGGAGACCCTCCACCATAATGGAGACCATGCACCATAATGGGGACCCTGCACCATAATGGAGACTCTGCACCATAATGGAGACCCTGCACCATAATGGCGACCATGCACCATAATGGGGATCAGGCACCATAATGAAGACCCTGCACCATAATGGGGACCCTGCACCATAATGGAGACTCTGCACCATAATGGAGACCCTCCATCAAAATGGGGACCATGCACCATAATGGGGACCCTCCACCATAATGGGGACCCTGCATCATAATGGGGACCATGCATCATAAAGGGGACCCTGCACCATAATGGGGACCCTCCATCATAATGGAGACCATGCAAGATAATGGGGACCCTGCACCATAATGGGAACCCTGCACTATAATGGGGACCCGGCACCATAATGCAGACTCTGCACCATAATGGAGACCATGCACACTTAATGGGGACCCTGCATCATAATGGAGACCATGCAACAATATGGGGACCCTGCACCATAATGGGGACCCTGCACCATAATGGAGACCATGCACCATAATGGGGAACAGGCACCATAATGGGGACCCTGCCCCATAATGGAGACCCTGAACCATAATGTAGACCCTGCACCATAAAGGGGACCCTGCACCATAATGGGGACCCTCCACCATAATGGGGACCATGCACCATAATGGAGACCATGCACCATAATGGGGACCCTCCACCATAACGGGGACCCTGCATCATAATGGGGACCCTGAACCATAATGCAGACCCTGCACCATAAAGGGGACCCTGCACCATAATGGGGACCCTCCACCATAATGGAGACCATGCACCATAATGGGGACCCTGCATCATAATGGAGACCATACAACATAATGGGGACCCTGCACCATAATGGGAACCCTGCACTATAATGGGGACCCGGCACCATAATGCAGACTCTGCACCATAATGGAGACCATGCACACTTAATGGGGACCCTGCATCATAATGGAGACCATGCAAATTAATGGGGACCCTGCACCATAATGGGGACCCTGCACCATAATGGAGACCATGTACCATAATGGGGAACAGGCACCATAATGGGGACCCTGCACCATAATGGAGACCATGCACACTTAATGGGGACCCTTCATCATAATGGAGACCATGCAACAAAATGGGGACCCTGCACCATAATGGGGACCCTGCACCATAATGGAGACCATGCACCATAATGGGGAACATGCACCATAATGGGGACCCTGCACCATAATGGAGACCCTGAACCATAATGTAGACCCTGCACCATAAAGGGGACCCTGCACCATAATGGGGACCCTCCACCATAATGGGGACCATGCACCATAATGGAGACCATGCACCATAATGGGAACCTTCCACCATAACGGGGACCCTCCACCATAATGGGGGCCCTGCATCATAATGGGGACCCTGAACCATAATGTAGACCCTGCACCATAAAGGGGACCCTGCACCATAATGGGGACCCTCCACCATAATGGAGACCATGCACCATAATGGGGACCCTGCATCATAATGGGAACCCTGCACTATAATGGGGACCCGGCACCATAATGCAGACTCTGCACCATAATGGAGACCATGCACACTTAATGGGGACCCTGCATCATAATGGAGACCATGCAAATTAATGGGGACCCTGCACCATAATGGGGACCCTGCACCATAATGGAGACCATGCACCTTAATGGGGAACAGGCACCATAATGGGGACCCTGCACCATAATGGAGACTCTGCAACATAATGGAGACCCTCCACCAAAATGGAGACCCTCCGCGAGACCCTCCACCATAATGGGGACCATGCACCATAATGGAGACCATGCACCATAATGGGGACCCTCCACCATAATGGGGGCCCTGCATCATAATGGGGACCCTGAACCATAATGTAGACCCTGCACCATAAAGGGGACCCTGCACCATAATGGGGACCCTCCACCATAATGGGGACCATGAACCATAATGTAGACCCTGCACCATAAAGGGGACCCTGCACCATAATGGGGACCCTCCACCATAATGGAGACCATGCACCATAATGGGGACCCTGCATCATAATGGGAACCCTGCACTATAATGGGGACCCGGCACCATAATGCAGACTCTGCACCATAATGGAGACCATGCACACTTAATGGGGACCCTGCATCATAATGGAGACCATGCAAATTAATGGGGACCCTGCACCATAATGGGGACCCTGCACCATAATGGAGACCATGCACCTTAATGGGGAACAGGCACCATAATGGGGACCCTGCACCATAATGGAGACTCTGCAACATAATGGAGACCCTCCACCAAAATGGAGACCCTCCGCGAGACCCTCCACCATAATGGGGACCATGCACCATAATGGAGACCATGCACCATAATGGGGACCCTCCACCATAATGGGGGCCCTGCATCATAATGGGGACCCTGAACCATAATGTAGACCCTGCACCATAAAGGGGACCCTGCACCATAATGGGGACCCTCCACCATAATGGGGACCATGCACCATAATGGAGACCATGCACCATAATGGGGACCCTGCACCATAATGGGGACCCTGCACCATAATGGGGACCCTGCACCAAAATGGGGACCATGTGGCATAATGGGGACCATGAACTATAATGGGGACCATGCACCATAATGGGGACCATGCACCATAATGGGGACCATGCACCATAATGGAGACCATGCGGCATAATGGAGACCCTCCACCATAATGGGGACCCTGCACCATAATGGAGACCCGCCACCATAATGGGGACCCTGCACCATAATGGAGACCATGCACACTTAATGGGGACCCTGCATCATAATGGAGACCATGCAAATTAATGGGGACCCTGCACCATAATGGGGACCCTGCACCATAATGGAGACCATGCACCATAATGGGGAACAGGCACCATAATGGGGACCCTGCACCATAATGGAGACTCTGCAACATAATGGAGACCCTCCACCAAAATGGAGACCCTCCACCATAATGGGGACCATGCACCATAATGGAGACCATGCACCATAATGGGGACCCTCCACCATAATAGGGGCCCTGCATTATAATGGGGACCCTGAACCATAATGTAGACCCTGCACCATAAAGGGGACCCTGCACCATAATGGGGACCCTCCACCATAATGGGGACCATGCACCATAATGGAGACCATGCACCATAATGGGGACCCTGCACCATAATGGGGACCCTGCACCATAATGGGGACCCTGCACCAAAATGGGGACCATGTGGCATAATGGAGACCCTGCACCATAATGGGGACCATGCAGCATAATGGGGACACTGCAACATAATGGGAACCATGCGGCATAATGGGGACCATGAACTATAATGGGGACCATGCACCATAATGGGGACCATGCACCATAATGGGGACCCTGCACCATAATGGAGACCATGCGGCATAATGGAGACCCTCCACCATAATGGGGACCCTGCACCATAATGGAGACCCGCCACCATAATGGGGACCCTGCACCATAATGGGGACTCTGCACCATAATGGAGACCCTCCACCATAATGGAGACCATGCACCATAATGGGGACCCTGCACCATAATGGAGACCATGCACCAAAATGGGGACCAGGCACCATAATGGAGACCTTGCACCATAATGGGGACCCTGCACCATGATGGAGACCCTCCACCATAATGGGGACATTGCACCATAATGGAGACTCTGCACCATAATGGAGACCATGCACCATAATGGGGACCATGCACAATAACGTAGACCCTGCACCATAAAGGGGACCCTGCACCATAAAGGGGACCCTGCACCATAATGGGGACCCTCCACCATAATGGGGACCATGCACCATAATGGAGACCATGCACCATAATGGGGACCCTGCACCATAATGGAGACCATGCACCATAATGGGGACCCTGCACCATAATGGGGACCCTGCATCATAATGGGGACCCTGAACCATAATGTAGACCCTGCACCATTAAGGGGACCCTGCACCATAATGGGGACCCTCCACCATAATGGAGACCATGCACCATAATGGGGACCCTGCATCATAATGGAGACCATACAACATAATGGAAACCCTGCACCATAATGGGAACCCTGCACTATAATGGGGACCCGGCACCATAATGCAGACTCTGCACCATAATGGAGACCATGCACACTTAATGGGGACCCTGCATCATAATGGAGACCATGCAAATTAATGGGGACCCTGCACCATAATTGGGACCCTGCACCATAATGGAGACCATGCACCATAATGGGGAACAGGCACCATAATGGGGACCCTGCACCATAATGGAGACTCTGCACCATAATGGAGACCCTCCACCAAAATGGAGACCCTCCACGAGACCCTCCACCATAATGGGGACCATGCACCATAATGGAGACCATGCACCATAATGGGGACCCTCCACCATAATGGGGGCCCTGCATCATAATGGGGACCCTGAACCATAATGTAGACCCTGCACCATAAAGGGGACCCTGCACCATAATGGGGACCCTCCACCATAATGGGGACCATGCACCATAATGGAGACCATGCACCATAATGGGGACCCTGCACCATAATGGGGACCCTGCACCATAATGGGGACCCTGCACCAAAATGGGGACCATGTGGCATAATGGAGACCCTGCACCATAATGGGGACCATGCAGCATAATGGGGACACTGCACCATAATGGGAACCATGCGGCATAATGGGGACCCTGAACTATAATGGGGACCATGCACCATAATGGGGACCATGCACCATAATGGAGACCCTCCACCATAATGGGGACCCTGCACCATAATGGAGATCCGCCACCATAATGGGGACCCTGCACCATAATGGGGACTCTGCAGCATAATGGGGACACTGCACCATAATGGGAACCATGCGGCATAATGGGGACCATGAACTATAATGGGGACCATGCACCATAATGGGGACCATGCACCATAATGGGGACCCTGCACCATGATGGAGACCCTCCACCATAATAGGGACATTGCACCATAATGGAGACTCTGCACCATAATGGAGACCATGCACCATAATGGGGACCATGCACAATAACGTAGACCCTGCACCATAAAGGGGACCCTGCACCATAAAGGGGACCCTGCACCATAATGGGGACCCTCCACCATAATGGGGACCATGCACCATAATGGAGACCATGCACCATAATGGGGACCCTGCACCATAATGGAGACCATGCACCATAATGGGGACCCTGCACCATAATGGGGACCCTGCACCATAATGAAGACTCTGCACCATAATGAGAACCCTGCACCATAATGGGGACCCTGCACCATAATGGAGACTCTGCACCATAATGGGGAACATGCACCAAAATGAAAACCATGCACCATAATGGGAACCACGCACCATAATGGAGACCCTCCACCATAAAGGGGACCCTGCAATATAATAGGGACTCTGCACCATAATGGGGACCATGCGGCATAATGGAGACCATGCACCATAATGGGGACCCTGCACCAAAATGGGGACCATGTGGCATAATAGAGACCCTGCACCATAATGGGGACCACGCAGCATAATGGGGACACTGCACCATAATGGGAACCATGCGGCATAATGGGGACCCTGAACTATAATGGGGACCATGCACCATAATGGGGACCATGCACCATAATGGGGACCTTCCACCATAAATGGGACCATGCACTATAATGGGGACCCTGCACTATAATGGGGACCATAATGTGGCATAATGGGGACCATGCACCATAATGGGGACCATGTGGCATAATGGGGACCCTGCACCATAATGGGGACCATGCAACATAATGGAGAACCTGCATTATAATGGGGACCCTGCACCATGATGGGGACCATGCAGCATAATGGGGACCCTGCACTATAATGGGACCCCTGCACCATATTAGGGAACATGACCATAATGGAGACCATGCACCATAATGGGGACCCTGCACCATAATGGGGACTCTGCACTATAATGGGGACACTGAACCATAATGGGGACCATGCATCATAATGGGGACTCTGAACCATAATGGGGACTCTGCACTATAATGGGGAACCTGCACCATAATGGGGACCCTGCACCATAATGGGGACTATTCACTATAATGGGGAACCTGCACCATAATGAGGACCCTGCACCATAATGGGGAACCTGCACCATAATGGGAAACCTGCACCACAATGGGGACTCTGCACTATAATGGGGAACCTGCACTATAATGGAGAACCTGCACCATAATGGGGACCCTGCATCATGATGGTGACCATGCAGCATAATGGGGACCTTGCACTTTAATGGGGACCATGCACCATATTAGGGAACATGCACCATAATGGGAACCATGCGGCATAATGGGGACCCTGAGCTATAATGGGGACCATGCACCATAATGGGGAACCTGTACTATAAAGGGGACCCTGCACCATAATGGGGACCATGCACCATAATGGGGACCCTCCACCATAAATGGGACCATGCACCATAATGGGGACCCTGCACTATAATGAGGACCATAATAAGGCATAATGGGGACCATGAACCATAATGGGGACCATGTGGCATAATGGGGACCCTGCACCATAATGTGGACCATGCAACATAATGGAGACCCTACATCATAATGGGGACCCTGCACCATGATGGGGACCATGCAGCATAATGGGGACCCTGCACTATAATGGGGACCCTGCACCATATTAGGGAACATGCACCATAATGGGGACCCTGCACCATAATGGGGACTCTGCACTATAATGGGGAACCTGCACCATAATGGGGACACTGCACTATAATGGGGACACTGAACAATAATGGGGACCATGCATCATAATGTGGACTCTGCACCATAATGGGGACTCTGCACTATAATGGGGAACCTGCACCATAATGGGGACCCTGCACCATAATGGGAACTCTTCACTATAATGGGGAACCTGCACCATAATGGGGACCCTGCACCATAATGGGGAACCTGCACCATAATGGGGAACCTGCACCATGATGGGGACTCTGCACTATAATGGGGAACCTGCACTATAATGGGGAACCTGCACTATAATGGGGAACCTGAACTATAATGGGGACCATGCACCATATTAGGGAACATACACCATAATGGGGACCATGCACCATAATGGGGACCCTGCACCATAATGGGGACTCCGCACTATAATGGGGAACCTGCACCATAATGGAAACACTGCACTATAATGGGGACACTGAACCATAATGGGGACCTTGCATCATAATGGGGACTCTGCACCATAATGGGGACTCTGCACTATAATGGGGAACCTGCACCATAATGGGGACCCTGCACTATAATGGGGACTCTGCACTATAATGGGGAACCTGCACCATAATGGAGACCATGTGGCATAATGGGGACCCTGAACTATAATGGGGACCATGCACCATAATGGGGACCATGCACCATAATGGGGACCTTCCACCATAAATGGGACCATGCACCATAATGGGGACCCTGCACTATAATGGGGACCATAATGTGGCATAATGGGGACCATGCACCATAATGGGGACCATGTGGCATAATGGGGACCCTGCACCATAATGGGGACCATGCAACATAATGGAGAACCTGCATCATAATGGGGACCCTGCACCATGATGGGGACCATGCAGCATAATGGGGACCCTGCACTATAATGGGAACCCTGCACCATATTAGGGAACATGCACCATAATGGGGACCCTGCACCATAATGGGGACTCTTCACTATAATGGGGAACCTGCACCATAATGGGGACCCTGCACCATAATGGGGAACCTGCACCATAATGGGGAACCTGCACCATAATGGGGACTCTGCACTATAATGGGGAACCTGCACTATAATGGGGAACCTGCACTATAATGGGGACCATGCACCATATTAGGGAACATACACCATAATTGGGACCATGCACCATAATGGGGACCCTGCACCATAATGGGGACTCCGCACTATAATGGGGAACCTGCACCATAATGGAAACACTGCACTATAATGGGGACACTGCACCATAATGGGGACCATGCATCATAATGGGGACTCTGCACCATAATGGGGACTCTGCACTATAATGGGGAACCTGCACCATAATGGGGACCCTGCACCATAATGGAGACCATGCGGCATAATGGGGACCCTGAACTATAATTGGGACCATGCACCATAATGGGGACCATGCACCATAATGGGGACCTTCCACCATAAATGGGACCATGCACCATAATGGGGACCCTGCACTATAATGGGGACCATAATGTGGCATAATGGGGACCATGTGGCATAATGGGGACCATGTGGCATAATGGGGACAATGCACCATAATGGGGACCCTGCACCATAATGAGGACTCTGCACTATAATGGGGACCATGCATCATAATGGGGACTCTGCACCATAATGGGGACTCTGCACTATAATGGGGAACCTGCACCATAATGGGGACCTTGCACCATAATGGGGACTATTCACTATAATGGGGAACCTGCACCATAATGAGGACCCTGCACCATAATGGGGAACCTGCACCATAATGGGAAACCTGCACTATAATGGGGAACCTGCACCATAATGGGGATCCTGCATCATGATGGTGACCCTGCAGCATAATGGGGACCTTGCACTTTAATGGGGACCATGCACCATATTAGGGAACATGCAACATAATGGGAACCATGCGGCATAATGGGGACCCTGAGCTATAATGGGGACCATGCACCATAATGGGGACCATGCACCATAATGGGGAACCTGTACTATAAAGGGGACCCTGCACCATAATGGGGACCATGCACCATAATGGGGACCCTCCACCATAAATGAGACCATGCACCATAATGGGGACCCTGCACTATAATGGGGACCATAATGTGGCATAATGGGGACCATGAACCATAATGGGGACCATGTGGCATAATGGGGACCCTGCACCATAACGTGGACCATGCAACATAATGGAGACCCTACATCATAATGGGGACCTTGCACCTTGATGGGGACCATGCAGCATAATGGGGACCCTGCATTATAATGGGGACCCTGCACCATATTAGGGAACATGCACCATAATGGGGACCCTGCACCATAATGGGGACTCTGCACTATAATGGGGAACCTGCACCATAATGGGGACACTGCACTATAATGGGGACACTGAACAATAATGGGGACCATGCGTCATAATGTGGACTCTGCACCATAATGGGGACTCTGCACTATAATGGGGAACCTGCACCATAATGGGGACCCTGCACCATAATGGGGACTCTTCACTATAATGGGGAACCTGCACCATAATGGGGAACCTGCACCATAATGGGGAACCTGCACTATAATGGGGAACCTGCACTATAATGGGGAACCTGCACTATAATGGGGACCATGCACCATATTAGGGAACATACACCATAATGGGGACCATGCACCATAATGGGGACCATGCACCATAATGGGGACTCCGCACTATAATGGGGAACCTGCACCATAATAGAAACACTGCACTATAATGGGGACACTGAACCATAATGGGGACCATGCATCATAATGGGGACTCTGCACCATAATGGGGACTCTGCACTATAATGGGGAACCTGCACCATAATGGGGACCCTGCACCATAATGGGGACTCTGCACTATAATGGGGAACCTGCACCATAATGGAGACCCTGCACCATAATGGGGAATCTCCACCATAATGGGGACTCTGCACTATAATGGGGAACCTGCACCATAATGGAGACCCTGCACCATAATGGGGAACCTGCACCATAATGGGGACCCTGCACCATAATGGGGAACCTGCACCATAATGGGGACCCTGCACCATAATGGTGACCCTGCACCAAAATGGGGAACCTGCACCATAATGGGGACCCTGCACCATAATGGGGAACCTGCACCATAATGGGGACTCTGCACTATAATGGGGACCCTGCACCATAATGGGGACCCTGCACTATAATGGGGACTCTGCACTTTAATGGGGAACCTGCACCATAATGGGGACTCTGCACTATAATGGGGACCATGCACCATAATGAGGACCATGCAGTATAATGGGGACCCTGCACTATAATGGGGACTCTGCAGCATAATGGGGACCCTGCACTATAATTGGGATTATGCATCATAATGGGGACCCTGCGGCTGCTATGGGGCCAACTGGGCAGAACTCCGCCCTCTAGGGATTTGTCACCAAATGAATGTAGAGTTAATTCACTGCTAGAGGGGGCCAGTCTAATATGGGGCCTCTCTCCTCCATACACCGCTGGGGACTGATCTGCATGTAAAGATTCCGGCCCTTGTGCCCAGTCGGAGAGCCTAGGGCATCATGAGCTGTAGATTGGGCCCCTAATGGATGCAGGGGCCCCTCACGCCGGGTTATGTGGACCATTCTTTGCTGCCTTCAAAACTATATTTCACATCTATGGGAATTATAGAACCAGTATTTAAAGGGGCACTCCACCATGAGGTATCACGTCGCTCCTCTATTTGCCCCCGGTATTATTCCTGGTTAGGGAGGTGCTAAGTACTACAACCCCCAGAATGCAGGGAAGAGACCTCTGGACTCCAGGACTTAAGCCTCCCAGGATCCAATACAACAATGATCTTACTGCAGGATACAGGTGAGATACAGGTGAGATACAGATGAGTTACAGATGAGATACAGGTGAGATACAAATAAGATACATATAAAATACAGGTGAGATACAGGTGAGATACAGATGAGTTACAGATGATATACAGGTGAGATACAGATAAGATACATATAAGATACAGATGAGATACAGGTGAGATACAGATGAGATACAGATGAGATACAGATGAGATACAGATGAGATACAGATGAGATACATGTGAGATACAAATAAGATACTGGTGAGATACAGATGAGATAGATAAGATACAGGTGAGATACATATGAGACACAGGTGAGATACAGATGAGATACAGGTGAGATACAGATGAGATACAGGGGAAATACAGGTGAGATACAGATAAGATACAGATGAGAAACAGGTGAGATACAGGTGAGATACAGATGAGATGCACATAAGATACAGGTGAGATACATATGAGATACAGGTGAGATACATATAAGATACAGGTGAGATACAGATAAGATACAGGTGAGATACACATGAGATACAGATGAGATACAAGTGAGATACAGATGCGATACACATGAGATACAAGTGAGATACGGGTGAGATACAGATGAGATAAAGATGAGATACAGGTGAAATACAGGTGAGATACAGGTTAGATACGGATGAGATACAAATGAGAAACAGATGAGTTACAGGTGAAATACAGATGAGATACAAATGAGATACAGGTGAGATACAGCTACGATACAGATGAGATACAGGTGAGATACAGATGAAATACACATGATATACAGGTGAGATAAAGATGAGATACACATGATATACACATGAGATACAGATTAGATACAGGTGAGATACAGGTGAGATGCAGGTGATATACAGGTGATATACAGGTGAGAAACAGGTGAGGTACAGATGAGATACAGGTGAGATATAGGTTAGATATAGGTGAGATGCAGATAAGATACAGGTAAGATACAGATGAGATACAGGTAAGATACAGGTGAGATACAGATGAGATACAGGTGAGATACAGATCAGATACAGGTGACATACAGATAAGATACAGATAAGATACAGATGAGATACAGATAAGATACAGATGAGATACAGATGAGATGCAGGTGAGATACAGGTGAGATCCAGGTGAGATCCAGGTGAGATACACATGAGATACAGATGAGATACAAATGAGATACAGATGAGATACAGAAATGATACAGGTGAGATACAGGTGAGATACAGATTAGATACAGTTGAGATACAGGTGAGATACAGAAGACATAGATAAGATACAGGTGAGATACAGATGAGATACAGGTGAGATACACATGAGATACACATGAGCTACAGATGAGATACAGATGAGATACAGGTGAGATACAGATGAGATACAGATAAGATACAGATGAGATACAGGTGAGATAAAGATGAGATACACATAAGATACAGATGAGATACACATGAGATTCAGATGAGATACAGGTGAGATACAGATGCGATACAGATTAGATACAGTTGAGATAGAGTTGAGATACAGGTGAGATAAACATGAGATACAGGTGAGATACAGGTGAGATACAGATGAGATACAGGTGAGATACATATGAGGTACAGATGAGCTACAGATAAGATACAGATGAGATACAGATGAGATACAGGTGAAATACAGATGAGATACAGATAAGATACAGATGAGATACAGATGAGATACAGGTGAGATACAGGTGAGATACAGATGAGATACACATAAGATACAGATGAGATACACATGAGATTCAGATGAGATACAGATGATACAGGATACAGATGAGATACAGATGATACAGATGAGATACAGACGATACAGATGATACACGATACAGATGATACAGGATACAGATGAGATACAGATGATACAGGATACAGATGAGATACAGATGAGATACAGATGATACAGGATACAGATGAGATACAGATGAGATACAGATGATACAGGATACAGATGAGATACAGATGAGATACAGATGATACAGGATTCAGATGAGATACAGATGAGATACAGATGATACAGGATTCAGATGAGATACAGATGAGATACAGATGATACAGGATACAGATGAGATACAGACGATACAGATGATGCAGGATACAGATGAGATACAGATGATACAGGATACAGATGAGATACAGATGATACAGGATACAGATGAGATACAGATGATACAGGATACAGATGAGATACAGACGATACAGATGATACAGGATACAGATGAGATACAGATGATACAGGATACAGATGAGATACAGATGATACAGGATACAGATGAGATACAGATGATACAGGATTCAGATGAGATACAGATGAGATACAGATGATACAGGATACAGATGAGATACAGATGAGATATAGATGATACAGGATTCAGATGAGATACAGATGAGATACAGATGATACAGGATACAGATGAGATACAGATGAGATACAGATGATTCAGCATTCAGATGTGATACAGATGAGATACAGATGATACAGGATACAGATGAGATACAGATGATACAGGATTCAGATGAGATACAGATGAGATACAGATGATACAGGATACAGATGAGATACAGATGATACAGGATACAGATGAGATACAGATGATACAGGATACAGATGAGATACAGATGATATACAGGATTCAGATGAGATACAGGATACAGATAATACAGGTTACAGATGAGATACAGATGATACAGGATACAGATGAGATACAGATGATACAGGATAGAGATTAGGTACAGATGATACAGATGAGATACAGATGAGATACAGATGATACAGGATACAGATAATACAGGATACAGATGATACAGGATAAAGGTGAGATACAGATGAGATACAGGATAAAGGTGAGATACAGATGAGATATAGGCTACAGATGAGATACAGATGAGATACAGGTGAGACACAGGATACAGATGATACAGGTGAGATACAGATGATACAAAATTCAGATGAGATACAGATGATACAGGATACAGATGAGATACAGATGATACAGGATAGAGATTAGATACAGATGATACAGATGAGATACAGATTAGATACAGATGAGATATAGATGATACAGGGTACAGATAATACAGGATACAGATGATACAGGATACAGATGAGATACAGATGAGATACAGATGAGATACAGTTGATACAGGATACAGATGAGATACAGATGATACAGGATTCAGATGAGATACAGATGAGATACAGATGATACAGAATTCAGATGAGACACAGATGAGATACAGATGAGATACAGTTGATACAGGATACAGATGAGATACAAATGAGATACAGATGATACAGGATTATGATGAGATACAGATGAGATACAGATGATACAGGATTCAGATGAGATACAGATGAGATACAGATGATACAGGATACAGATGAGATACAGATGATACAGGATTCAGATGAGATACAGATGAGATACAGATGATACAGGATTCAGATGAGATACAGATGAGATACACATGATACAGGATACAGATGAGATACAGATGAGATACAGATGATTCAGCATTCAGATGAGATACAGATGATACAGGATACAGATGAGATACAGATGATACAGGATTCAGATGAGATTCAGATGAGATACAGATGATACAGGATACAGATGAGATACAGATGATATACAGGATACAGATGATATACAGGATACAGATAATACAGGATACAGATGAGATACAGATGATACAGGATACAGATGAGATACAGATGATACAGGATACAGATGAGATACAGATGAGATACAGATGATACAGGATACAGATGATACAGGATACAGATGAGATACAGATGATACAGGATACATATGATATACAGGATACAGATGAGATACAGATAATACAGGATACAGATGAGATACAGATGATACAGGATACAGATGAGATACAGATGACACAGGATACAGATGAGATACAGATGAGATACAGATGATACAGGATTCAGATGAGATACAGATGAGATACAGATCATACAGGATACAGATGAGATACAGATGAGATATAGTTTTATACACAGAAGTTTATGCAGCAGGAGTTGTAAGCAGGACCCACTGTAACTGTAAGTATTACTCTCCCTTCATACAAGTGGTTTTTCTTAATAGTAATAACAGCTGTTTGTCACCAAGGATATGGACAGCAGGATTGGAGGTTTTCTTCAGTGCACATTGTGCCACATGTATACATCTCTGCAGCTTCAGGGTGAATACCGCTGTGACAAATGTCAGCATGTCGCCCACCTGGAAGCTCGTATTAGATATCTAGAGGAGCAAAATGCAACATTGAGGGCGATTGACAATCTTACAGAGCAGTTAGTGGGGTAGAAATGGAGGTTGGAGAAACTAGCCAGGAGGCCCGAGTAGGGTTAATGTAGTTAGAGGGACTGGAAAGGGGGCAAGGAAAAGGAAGGCCACTTCTGCTTCTGATCTCCCAAGTAAAATTGCCAAGTTGGGCGATGATGCGAGGGCCTCAGTATCAGAGATGGCAACCCTAGTGGATACTGGTCTCCCTAACAGCCGGGGGAACAGCTCAACTAGTAGTGTGGGGGATGGTAACGCAGGTAGGCCAAGACAGTTAGTTGTGGTAGGGGGGGGGATTCTATAATCAGGAAGACGGATAGAATAATTTGTCGCCAAGACCACCTCAACCGAATGGTTTGCTGTCTCCCTGGTGCCAGGGTTCGACATGTGGTGGAAAGGGTGGACAAATTACTAGGGGGGGCTGGGGATGACCCAGCTGTCGTGGTCCATGTGGGAACCAACGACAGAATACATGGTAGGTGGAGGAACTAGGTGCCAAGCTGAAGGGAAGGACCTCTAAGGTTGTGTTCTCTGGAATACTTCCTGTGCCATGCGCATCGCAGGAAAGACAGCGGGAGCTTAGGGGGTTAAATGCATGGCTTAAGTCGTGGTGTGAGGGGGAAGGGTTTGGGTTTTTAGAGCACTGGGCTGACTTTTCATTGGGGTACAAACTCTATTCTACGGATAATTTGTACCTGAATGGAAGGGGGTCCGCTGTGCTGGGGGAGAGAATCCTGGAAGGGGGGGCTGAGTATTTAAACTAGGTGAGTGGGGGGAGGATAATAAAGCAAAGAAAGCAGACAGTGGGATGGATAGGTTAGAGAGGGGTCAGGACATAATGGTGGGTGGAGAGGAGTCCTGTGGGGGGAGGGTAAGAGCAGTGGATAAGGAGATCCATGGGTTACAAACCAGCTGTAAAAATAAATGTAGCCCGAAAAATTGTAACCCCAATAATTCAAAAAATCCCATTAGCCCCAATAACTCAATAACTACAATAAGCCCCATTAACTCAAAAAATACCGTTAGCCCCAATAACTTAAATAACAACGTTAGACCCAATAACTCAAAAAATCCCATTAGCCCCAATAACTTAAATAATAACGTTAGACCCAATTACTCAAAAAATCCCATTAGCCCCAATAACTTAAATAGTACAATTAGCCCTTATAACTCAAATAATAACATTAACCCCAATAACTCCCATTAGTGAGACTACATGTGTAAAACTTAATGGAAATGTAAAGTGAATGTTCACAAATGCCAGAAGCCGAGCAAATAAAATGGGGGAGCTGGAGGCCTTGATACTGGAGGAACATATTGATATAGTTGGGGTCACTGAGACATGGCTGGTGATATAGTTGGGGTCACTGAGACATGGCTGGTGATATAGTTGGGGTCACTGAGACATGGCTGGTGATATAGTTGGGGGTCACTGAGACATGGCTGGTGATATAGTTGGGGTCACTGAGACATGGCTGGTGATATAGTTGGGGTCACTGAGACATGGCTGGTGATATAGTTGGGTCACTGAGACATGGCTGGTGATATAGTTGGGGTCACTGAGACATGGCTGGTGATATAGTTGGGTCACTGAGACATGGCTGGTGATATAGTTGGGGTCACTGAGACATGGCTGGTGATGTAGTTGGGGTCACTGAGACATGGCTGGTGATATAGTTGGGGTCACTGAGACATGGTTGGTGATATAGTTGGGGTCACTGAGACATGGCTGATGATATAGTTGGGGTCACTGAGACATGGCTGGTGATATAGTTTGGGTCACCGAGACATGGCTGGTGATATAGTTGGGGTCACTGAGACATGGCTGGTGATATAGTTTGGGTCACTGAGACATGGCTGGTGATATAGTTGGGGTCACTGAGACATGGTTGGTGATATAGTAGGGGTCACTGAGACATGGCTGGTGATATAGTTGGGGTCACTGAGACATGGCTGGTGATATAGTTGGGGTCACTGAGACATGGCTGGTGATATAGTTGGGGTCACTGAGACATGGCTGGTGATATAGTTGGGGTCACTGAGACATGGCTGGTGATATAGGTGGGGTCACTGAGACATGGCTGGTGATATAGTTGGGGTCACTGAGACATGGCTGGTGATATAGTTGGGCTCACTGAGACATGGCTGGTGATATAGTTGGGGTCCCTGAGACATGGCTGGTGATATAGTTGGGCTCACTGAGACATGGCTGGTGATATAGTTGGGGTCCCTGAGACATGGCTGGTGATATAGTTGGGGTCACTGAGACATGGCTGGTGATATAGTTGGGGTCACTGAGACATGGCTGGTGATATAGTTGGGGTCACTGAGACATGGCTGGTGATATAGTTGGGGGTCACTGAGACATGGCTGGTGATATAGTTGGGGTCACTGAGACATGGCTGGTGATATAGTTGGGGTCACTGAGACATGGCTGGTGATATAGTTGGGTCACTGAGACATGGCTGGTGATATAGTTGGGGTCACTGAGACATGGCTGGTGATATAGTTGGGTCACTGAGACATGGCTGGTGATATAGTTGGGGTCACTGAGACATGGCTGGTGATGTAGTTGGGGTCACTGAGACATGGCTGGTGATATAGTTGGGGTCACTGAGACATGGTTGGTGATATAGTTGGGGTCACTGAGACATGGCTGGTGATATAGTTGGGGTCACTGAGACATGGCTGGTGATATAGTTGGGGTCACTGAGACATGGCTGGTGATATAGTTGGGGGTCACTGAGACATGGCTGGTGATATAGTTGGGGTCACTGAGACATGGCTGGTGATATAGTTGGGGTCACTGAGAAATGGCTGGTGATATAGTTGGGTCACTGAGACATGGCTGGTGATATAGTTGGGGTCACTGAGACATGGCTGGTGATATAGTTGGGGTCACTGAGACATGGCTGGTGATATAGTTGGGGTCACTGAGACATGGCTGGTGATATAGTTGGGGTCACTGAGACATGGCTGGTGATATATTTGGGGTCACTGAGACATGGCTGGTGATATAGTTGGGGTCACTGAGACATGGCTGGTGATATAGTTGGGGTCACTGAGACATGGCTGGTGATATAGTTGGGGTCACTGAGACATGGCTGGTGATATAGTTTATGGGCCAGTTTGTGGAGGACCCAACAAGAAGTGATGCCTTGTGGGATCTGATCATTTCCAACAACGCAGAGCTGGTTGGTAATATAACTGTGTGGGAAAACCTTGGGAATAGCGACCACAATATAGTTACTTTTCACTTAAAATGTAGAAAACAAAGACAGACGGGGAAGGCAAAAACATATAACTTTAAAAAGGCAAATTTCCCTGGGCTGAGGGCTGCACTACAGGACATAGACTGGGGGGAGGGGTTCTCAAATACTGATAAGAAGATGAATGGGACATCTTTATATCAACTCTAAATAACTATACAGCTAAATATATACCAAAGGGGAACAAATATAAACCATTAAAACTAAATCCTACATGGCTGACAAATGATGTTAAAAGAGCAATAAACAACAAAAAAATAGCCTTCACAAAATACAAATCTGATGGGTCAGCTATAACATTTATACAGTACAAAGAGCTTAATAAAATCTGTAAAAATGTAATAAAAACAGCAAAAATTCAAAATGTGAGACAGGTGGCCAAAGAAAGCAAAACTCATCCTAAATATTTTTTTAGATATATAAATGCAAAAAAAACCAAGGACAGAGCATGTAGGACCCCTTAATAATGATAATGGGGAGGTTGTCACAGGCGCTAAAGAGAAGGCAGAGCTACTGAATGGGTTCTTTAGTTCTGTATACACTATGGAAAAAGGAGCTGATATTGGCAGGGTCATTGCTGGTAACACATCATGTACAGGTCAGTGCTGGTAACACATCATGTACAGGTCAGTGCTGGTAACACATCATGTACAGGTCAGTGCTGGTAACACATCATGTAGAGGTCAGTGCTGGTAACACATCATGTACAGGTCAGTGCTGGTAACACATCATGTACAGGTCAGTGCTGGTAACACATCATGTACAGGTCAGTGCTGGTAACGCATCATGTACAGGTCAGTGCTGGTAACACATCATGTACAGGTCAGGGCTGGTAACACATCATGTACAGGTCAGTGCTGGTAACACATCATGTACAGGTCAGGGCTGGTAACACATCATGTACAGGTCAGTGCTGGTAACACATCATGTAGGTCAGTGCTGGTAACACATCATGTACAGGTCAGGGCTGGTAACACATCATATACAGGTCAGTGCTGGTAACACATCATGTACAGGTCAGTGCTGGTAACACATCATGTACAGGTCAGTGCTGGTAAAACATCATGTACAGGTCAGTGCTGGTAACAAATCATGTACAGGTCAGTGCTGGTAACACATCATGCACAGGTCAGTGCTGGTAACACATCATGTACAGGTCAATGCTGGTAACACATCATGTACAGGTCAGTGCTGGTAACACATCATGTACAGGTCAGTGCTGGTAACACATCATGTACAGGTCAGTGCTGGTAACACATCATGTACAGGTCAGTGCTGGTAACACATCATGTACAGGTCAGTGCTGGTAACACATCATGTACAGGTCAGTGCTGGTAACACATCATGTACAGGTCAGTGCTGGTAACACATCATGTACAGGTCAGTGCTGGTAACATCATGTAGAGGTCAGTGCTGGTAACACATCATGTACAGGTCAGTGCTGGTAACACATCATGTACAGGTCAGTGCTGGTAACACATCATGTAATGTACTGAACTGGCTTAATGTAGAGATGGTACAAGGTAAGTTAAGTGATATAAATGTAAGTAAATCTCCAGGACCGGATGGACTACACCCAAGAGTTCTTAGAGAGGTAAGTTCAGTAATATCTGTACCCTTGTTCATGATATTTAGAGATTCTCTGGTGTCTGGTATTGTGCCAAGGGACTGGCGCAAGGCGAATGTGGTACCAATCTTCAAGAAGGGCTCTAGGTCTTCCCCAGGAAACTATAGACCGGTAAGTTTAACGTGCATTGTGGGTAAATAGTTTGAAGGACTTATAAGGGACTACATACAGGAATACATAGGGGATAATAGTATTATAAGTGATAGCCAGCAGGGGTTTACTAAGGAGAGAAGGTGTCACCAATCTAATCTGCTTTTATGAAGAGGTGAGTAGAAGCATTGACAGAGGAATGGGTGTGTATATAGAGGGGGGCTGTGTATATAGAGGGGGGGCTGTGTATATAGAGGGGGGCTGTGTATATAGAGGGGGGATGTGTATATAGAGGGGGGGCTGTGTATATAGAGGGGGGCTGTGTATATACAGGGGGGCTGTGTATATACAAGGGGGCTGTGTATATAGAAGGGGGCTGTGTATATAGAGGGGGGGCTGTGTATATAGAGGGGGGCTGTGTATATAGAAGGGGGCTGTGTATATAGAGGGGGGGCTGTGTATATAGAGGGGGGCTGTGTATATAGAGGGGGCTGTGGATATAGAGGGGGGCTGTGGATATAGAGGGGGGCTGTGTATATAGAGGGGGGGCTGTGTATATAGAGGGGGGGCTTTGTATATAGAGGGGGGGCTGTGGATATAGAGGGGGGGCTGTGTATGTAGAGGGGGGACTGTGTATATAGAGGGGGGCTGTGTATATAGAGGGGGGCTGTGTATATAGAGGGGGGCTGTGTATATAGAGGGGGGGCTGTGTATATAGAGGGGGGCTGTGTATATAGAGGGGGGCAGTGTATATAGAGGGGGGCTGTGTATATAGCGGGGGCTTTGTATATAGAGGGGGGCCGTGTATATAGAGGGGGGCTGTGTATATAGAGGGGGGCTGTGTATATAGAGGGGGGCTGTGTATATAGAGGAATGGCTGTGTATATAGAGGGGGGCCGTGTATATAGAGGGGGCTGTGTATATAGAGGGGGGCGTGTATATAGAGGGGGCTGTGTGTATAGAGGGGGGCCATGTATATAGAGGGGGGCTGTGTATATAGAGGAGGCTGTGTATATAGAGGGGGGGCTGTGTTTATAGAGGGGGGCTGAGTATATAGAGGGGGGCTGTGGATATAGAGGGGGGCTGTGTATATAGAGGGGGGGCTGTGGATATAGAGGGGGGGCTGTGTATATATAGAGGGGGGCTGTGTATATAGAGGGGGGCTGTGTATATATAGAGGGGGGCTGTGTATATAGAGGGGGGCTGTGTATATAGAGGGGGGGCTGTGGATATAGAGGGGGGCTGTGTATATAGAGGGGGGCTGTGTATATAGAGGAATGGCTGTGTATATAGAGGGGGGCTGTGTATATGGAGGGTGGCTGTGTATATAGAGGGGGGCTGTGTATATATAGAGGGGGGGCTGTGTATATAGAGGGGGGCTGTGTAAATAGAGGGGGGGCTGTGTATATAGAGGGGGGCTGTGTATATAGAGGGGGGCTGTGTATATAGAGGAATGGCTGTGTATATAGAGGGGGGCTGTGTATATAGAGGGGGACAGTGTATATAGAGGGGGGCTGTTTATATAGAGGGGGGGCTGTGCATATAGAGGGGGGCTGTGTATATGGAGGGGGCTGTGGATATAGAGGGGGGGCTGTGTATATAGAGGGGGGCTGTGGATATAGAGGGGGGCTGTGTATATAGAGGGGGGCTGTGAATATAGAGGTGGGGCTGTGTATATAGAGGAATGGCTGTGTATATAGAGGGGGCTGTGGATATAGAGGGGGGCTGTGTATATAGAGGGGGACAGTGTATATAGAGGGGGGGCTGTGTATATAGAGGGGGGCTGTGTATATAGAGGGGGGGCTGTGTATATAGAGGGGGCTGTGGATATAGAGGGGGGCTGTGTATATAGAGGGGGGCTGTGTATATAGAGGGGGGGCTGTGTATATAGAGGGGGCTGTGGATATAGAGGGGGGCTGTGTATATAGAGGAATGGCTGTGTATATAGAGGAATGGCTGTGTATATAGAGGGGGGCTGTGTATATAGAGGGGGGCTGTGTATATATAGAGGGGGGCTGTGTATATAGAGGGGGGCTGTGTATATAGAGGGGGGGCTGTGGATATAGAGGGGGGCTGTGTATATAGAGGGGGGCTGTGTATATAGAGGAATGGCTGTGTATATAGAGGGGGGCTGTGTATATGGAGGGTGGCTGTGTATATAGAGGGGGGCTGTGTATATATAGAGGGGGGGCTGTGTATATAGAGGGGGGCTGTGT